>NC_092815.1:115610531-115868031 GCF_023375885.2 Dermacentor andersoni | reverse complement strand
ACTCGTTTTACAGATGTTCAAGCGCTTTGGTGTTCACATGGTTCTCATATTTACTTCTTCGTGAGCAATAACGTTGCTTAAAAGGCTGAAGAGGGCCACTTCGGCGCTGGTGCGAAGCTGGCCAATTAGAACGATTGTGCAGATTTTCGATTAAAAATATTTTAGTGCCAAATTTCATCTAAATTTTCGCGGGTGTTTAGGACGTCATACCGAAGGTTAGAGTTCTCGCTGTTCGGCCTAGGCTTGAACACATTTTCTTCTGTTACAGCGGATAGTCTTAGGCTTGATACAAGCATGTTATCACGAGCCCGAAGACTATACAGACTATGCAAAGGAGATTATGTCATCGATGATCCACGCAAGGTACTAATGTGGCAAAAATGTATGCAGAGGGAGACAAGTGAGTCAGCCCTATGACTTTGGCAGTACCTAAAACAATTCTTTTTTCCTTTCGCCAGCTCGTTACATAAGACATAGTTTCTCTCTGTTGTTTTCGTGCAGTTTTTCTCATCAGTATCTTCATATACTAAGTTTTTTTCGAAGAATATCACTTGGAGGCATCACTCTTTTATTGGCATTTGTCACTTTTACTAGCGTCTCGTCCTAAGAGGCCCATTTAAAATTTAGCACATACATAAGCTTACTGTTTAGCAGAGACGTTGCAGATGACAGGGATAACTTGAACGCCTTTACCACCGTCTGTAGTATGTACGGTCTTTCTGTGACTAAGCGTACAACTTTCGATGTATTCTTTCATTACATTCAGAGAGCTGTTTGAAGCCGTAAAATTAGGGACGCATAAGTAACACAATTGTCCTAACCATTCTCGTTCCCACATCAAAGAAATAATTAATGTATAGTTATTGCGTACCTAGCCACCTGCTCAAGTTCAGTATGCGAAAGACTTATGAAGGCGTGCCATTAATAATGACAAGCGAGAGGTGTCCGCAGTGCTTTTCGGCGAGGCTGCTTAGATGTGAGTGGGAGATAAGACGGACAGTTTCGGGCCTGGATGCGTGCACTATATATATTACATCCTTCGGGGACCGGAAGTCAGTTGCAGGAAGAGAGAGGTAAGGGGTGGAGAAAGAAAATTAGGTGCAGAAGGTACTAAGAATCACGAAGCCTTCTATATGGTTAAGCAGGAAAGTTGGGTAATGAAGACTGACTAAGTTTCAGGGACAAAAGTAAAAGGAATTACAGAGCGTATGAAACATGTCCAGGACATGAAATACACACCTTAAGGGAAGCAGCACAATATACTTAATAACGGTTTTGTGCGTAGAATTTGCCCCGACACCGCATGCGCGGACACTTAATATGACAAACCGTCTGCTGGGAAATCAGCGACTTCAGAGATGACAACACACGCTCCACGAATATTAGTTGGGTTCCTCGGAGATTTCTTCGATAAATCAGTGGCTCCTGACTTATAGTAACTGCTATCTTTGTGACGAACTGCAGAAAGTACTTACAGCAGTGCGCACTGCAGAAGCACCCACAGGAGACTAAACGAGCAATACATATTCTATAAGGATGAGTCCTATGTGGTAGGCGGACAATTGTTCGCCGCCTAAACATAAAAGAAAGACTGAGAAAAAATCAATTTGACTGCACAATTTGCAGCCCGCTCAGGCACGAGGATTAATACGAAGCAACTTCTCAGGCGACTTAATAAAGACTGTGTTGTAATGAACAGCACACAACTTTAGAGGACATATGTACAATACAAAGACCCGCATGTATCTATTACCATGACAGCTATGAATTCGTGCATTCCTATCTATGCAGTGAGCGCAGTGGCTCCTTCCTAGCTGAATGTAAATTATTTATTTATATTTTATTCAGGTTTTATTTGGATGTATAAATATACACAAGCTCCCGCATTAAAGACACAGAAAAAGGCATTGACGCTCTGAGCAATGCGCATCACATAAACAGAACCGATTACACAATTTAAGGCGTGAAAATTAAGGGCCTAATTAAAGAATATCCAGACACTGCTAGGGTTTTTTATTTGTAGATCTTTTACCACATGCTGCACGCCAACTAAGCAATACACTGAAAAATTAAGCTCACATGCAGGATTGGATGTATGATAGCAACTACAATTCGAATAATTGTTACCACGTATTTAGTTATGCAATTATGCAACTGGACTGAAAAAATGTGTTTGTTCCGAATTTACGCTTGAATATTGTTTGCAGAACCAACAATACTTAGTGGTCTGCTGTGCCTTACCGGGAGGAACATGTTAAGATTGCTTATATTTCGTACTCATGTGATATTAAAATATTACCGTGGACGAAAATTGGCCGTGACACATCGTAAACTGCAGACGCAATGATGAGCTCTGCAGTTAGGCTTCTAAAGCTTTTGTGTAGCTGTATAAAATGAAGAAAAATCAATAATTTGCATTCCGGACTTCGATTTGAAGAGGAGTGGTTCCTTTAACCACTACGACCAATATGAGCTGTTTTATCGCATCAAGGCTGCATCGCTCGGCGGTGATGTAGCTCATGAACATTGCCTGCATAAATTCGAGATACTTGCTTGTCTTGTTATGTATGGCAACACAATTCCCCATATACGCACTTAACGTAATTTGGGCTTATTGATGCAGCCGAAAAAATTACAGCCCTCTTCGCCATTCAAAGAACAGTACTGAAAAAACATTAACATAGCCTGAAGAAAAAATCAACAGCAAATCAACATGTGATAAAGAATAGTAATTATGAAAGTACTTCGTAACGATCAATGGGAAGCAATGTAGGCAGTGTAGTAGAGTCTTATCACTACTCGCTTTGTAAACAGGACCACATTCTTATGGGAACACCTGAAGCACGTGCTGCATGTTTTGTCCTGCCTTAAATAAGAAGGGTGATAACGTCTCAGGAAATGTCTACAAAATATACACAATGGAGACATCGTAACACGAAATGTAATTGTGAATATAACATAGGCTTTGACAACCTCAGTTAGGAGAGTGGCAGCAATTTTAGGAAAGGGAAACTCGCGCGAATATGACAGTGTTCAATACGAAAGGCATTAAATAACTGACCCATCCACGCGAGTTTTCCTTTGTGAACGCGTGGCAATAACTAATGCATGCTTCACTAAAATAACGACTTCAAGCCTTGACAAATGGACTGATAAGGACTTGCTTCTGTAGCAGGCAACCCGAAAGCTAATGGCTGCAATCTATTCTGTCCCTTTTCTATTTTCTGCTCCGATGGGCGCTTAACAAAAATTTAAAAAAGGCGAGCCATGCATAAGATATTATATGAGAGCTGCTAAAGCAATGTAAAATTGGCTCCTGCTCATTCGCGAGGCAATAAACTTCAAACCGGTCAACATTCACGGCCAGAATAAAAGCATGAGAGAGGATATCATGAACCCAGACGTGCAAAGCCCTGTGCGCGTTCATAAGCAAAGGCCTTCTTCTTCTTTTTTTTTTTTTGCCTAATGTTTCAATCGATGGAGCCAGAAGCACTGAAAGCTTATTAATTCATATGCATAATACAGATGTGACCATGTGCGTGTCTGATGCATGAATGTTCAGTTTTATTTCTTATTAGTTTTGGTCCAAAACAGCATCTACTAATTACAAATCGCACAATCGTTCAACTAGTTCGCATTCCTGAATTTGGGGCATTTCTTAAAGCAAGGCCCCATTCCGCGGTTTTCGTGTTTCATCCGAAAAACGACGGAACTGTGCCTGTGAAATAGATGTAATGAAAAAATGGCATTGAAATCTTTTGCTATATTCGTCGAAATATGCGATGTGTACATTTACATTAATAGAGAGAGGCGAAGCGGGTGGCATATGTCAAATCGAAATTTGTTTTATAAAGAATAAGGCCAGGATGGACAGTGCGTCTTTCCTATCTATTCTTTTAAACATAAGTTAAACGAACCAGGCAGTTACTTCTTTTTTTCTTTATTGATGTGCTTCCGAAAGCCCCAGATAACTTATGCACGATTTATTTTAACGCCCATTGCAGGAACTCACTGAAGTTATTTTAGGTGTGCGATAAGAAGGGCGTTATTTCGTCGATAGAGCACCATGAGCAACCCTACTCCTTAAAAGTTATCCGTCGTGAAGATATAGCTAATTCACGCAGAATATATCGAAGCTACTCGGATATATACAAGACCGCAAGACTCGGTAGAGAAAAAAATGCGCGAACTGTTAACTTGTGCGAACTGTTAACGCTTGAGCTCATATAAAAATATCTGCAAAGATGTTGTACTGCTGTCCAGCATCAGAGTATTCATTACTCGTAGGGCCTGGTCTGAAATATAACAAGCAAATCTCGCCTGCTAATGTGCTGGCGTAGATGTTGATCAGAAAGCACGTATATTCGCAGCTTCCTTTGTGTCCACTGAGCTCCCTGTCCTCGCAATTGCAACGGGAGATGGCGCACGGAATGAGTCTAACAAAATTTAACAATATTTTCAATATTGAAAAGTGTACTTATTCTTCTCTAGCGGGCTCCATTTCCCCCAATATCGCTTAGGGCAAACGACGTGTTTGTTGTCACCGAAGCTCGTGTAATCTTATTGTGTAGGCGACGCAAATTTGCTGTACTTCCTGAAAGACATACGGATACCATCAGTAACCCTCAATACTTCAACGGAACATACATAAAAACCGACACGCTTGACCGGGAGATCAGATTTCAAGGAACATCGATTGTGTTCGTCGCTAGCGTTGTGCTTTGAGAGTAGCTTGTTTGTGCGGACACAGGTTCACCCAATAAAACCTGGTTTTGTCATTCACAGTTTTGCTACTGTGTTTTTTTTACAATCACTACTACTTGATAATACGTACTCCCTCGAGCGAGGGAAACAAAAGCATACCGAGGAGCTTTAGCGATTAGTTATATATTTCAGCATTATCAGTTCGCTTTGCTTCCCAGAGCGGCTTTTCTTAGCAAATGGCCATTTTACAGTGGAACTGTTTGGGCGACTAGAAGCGCTGAAAAACGTTAAATACCCGCGGTCACGGTTTTCTGAAAAAGAAAAGGCTAGTAGATCGCTGACGAAGTTTGTATTTTGAGGAAATGTGGTATTTGTTATGGGGCGAAATGCAGGTAAATTTTTAAGTGTTTGTGTTAATTGATATTAAAGGGAGAGTTGTTAAGCCATCGTTTTATTCATGTTGGAAACCTCTTCGAAAACATCGCGAAAAGCTTACATTGAAAGAAAAATTCCAATTATGTTGCGAGAACTTGAATTTACAACTAACACATTGGCCCGTCAGTATGCTGCTTCTCAGTCACTCCGCTGATGCTACAGCAGTAAAGAATTCTGATCCTGGAGAAAGCGATCCCGATAGCAACTGCCGTAATTGGCCATCGCTGCTGTAAGCATTTGCGTAGTGAATAGAGCTGGCTTCCGCGCCTTCATTTTCTAGCATGTGCCCCCCCCCCCCGCTTAGTTACGGAGGCGCCCCTAAATTAGGTTTTATTCTACGTGTAATGACAATGATTGAACACATCTGTTTCGTCTTCGTATTCCTTTTTTTAGCGCTCGTATTCTTCTCATGTTGAATGGATGGCACTGATGTCGCCTTGTTTTCTTCAAGGATAGCGTGGCGTCTGTGATTGGAGTAGGCCAAATATGCAGAAGACATGGGTAATAATGTTCAATAGCCTAGCAAGGGAACAAGAATACATGATCACCATTCAGCCTCTAGAGTCTTTGCAGAACTACGTTTAACTAGGTCAATTACTCACAGGGCAGCCTAGTGATGAAAACAAAATTTAGACAATAAGGATTGGTTGGGGTGCCTACAGCAAACATTACCGAATCCCGACTTGCAGCCTACTATGTCATTGAAAAGTGTACAATCATTGCCTTGTGCCTGTACTAGAATGTGGGGCAGAAACTTGAAGGTTAACAAATAACCTCAAGAAGTAGTTAAAGACCGCGCAAAGAGCGGTGTAACAACAAAAAAAGTTAGGTTTAACGTTAATAGACAAAAAGACAGCTGCGTGAATAAGAGAGCAAACGGGGATAGCTTACGTTGTAGTTGACATTAAAATAAAAAAAGATGGGGCTGGACTGGCCACGTAATACGTAGGACAGGTAACCGGTGGACCATTAGAGTTACAGCCTGGGTGTCAATGGACGGGAAGTGCAGTCGATGACGGCGGAAAATTAGGTAGAGTGATGAAATTAGGAAATTTGCAGGTGCAAGTTTGAATCAGCTAGCGCAAGAGACGCGCAGTTGGGGATCACTGGGAGAGGTATTCGTCCTGCAGTGGACAAAAAATGGGCTGACGGTGACGAAGATGATAATGATGGTGGTAGTGATGATGACGGTGAAATACACATTCGTGAAAATCCAACCGAATAGAAGCTAAATGGTTGTTTTAGCAGAGACCAACGGCCAAGTCGCAAGAGCTAAGAGGAGGAAGGGAAGCTGAGCCTGTTGACTTCACCTTGAGTAGGCGCAACTTCTACAAACACGTCTCGCACTTCTTTTACTTCTTGAAAGAAGATTGTTCGCACGCTTCTGCGAAAGTTCACGCAAGAAAAAATCGAACGAAACAGCCTAAGGCTTACAGCGCATTATTATTTGTCATCTATAATGTCACTGCTTCACGTTATAGGCGAAGCTGAACATCTTTTATATATCTGTCGAAGAAATTACGATTTCATAAACTTGAGATATGAAGGCTGCTCCTTGTCGCCTGATGGTAATGAGAAAAAAGAATGTTTTGTCGTTTTCTTTCTCCTTTTGTTTTACTGACTGCTATCTGACTGCTAATGACTGCTATCCTGTGTAGGACAGAATTTATCGATTCGAACTTATAAATAGGTGCTGAACCACAGACGGTCCTAGACGGTCACGCCGTAACGTTTGGCAGATTAACCAACAGTGTTGTACGCCGCCTTTATAAGAGATACATCGCGAAGAGAGATTAGATTGTACAAATATAGACACACCAATCATAATATTTTGCTTGCGTACTCAACATGACCATTTCAAGATTAATTATCATAAACACGCAAACGTAAACATATACCGCTGTGCGACAAAACGGTCGAAAACATGAGCAAAACTGACAAATGCTGTCATGCAAGTAGACTGGATATTATTGTGCTTTCTTCTTCTATGGACTGCTACAGCAAAGTGCTTTCGTTCTCGCATAGACATAACAGAGTGCACGTTCGATGCAATTTCGTTTATGCGGAGAAGCTTCCTGCATAGCTGGTCGAAATACGATAGTTGTCAACATCTCCCTTGAGTACACATCTTTAGAGATCGCGCCTTCGTCAGGGTAGAACTCGCTGACGTCCATTGTGAGCTTTCATCAATATTGCGAGCCTTCAGGTTCACACTATCTCGATGTGGCAAAGACGACTCCGATCAGAAGTTCAGGTGATGTCTTCCAAGTGGTGGTACAAAAACAAAGGGCTGTCTCACTTTCTTTTCCAACAATTGACGCAAGAATGAAACCATCTGATTGACTGATCTCCTCTGCGACGTTAATAGCTTGGAGGTACAGCTTAAAGGGATACCAACGCGGATGCCTACAGAGAAACGAGCGAGCAGGGTCTGATTGTCGGCTACAGGCATAGTTATGAACAGCAAACACGCCTTGATTAAGCCATAGCCAGTGCTTCCCATGAAGTGAGGGGCTCACATAAGGCAGCATGGGTAACTTTCACACATGCACAGCAGTAGATTGATAATCGTGATTCATCGAAGGACTGCGAACATTTTTCAATCCAATAAGCGTTTTAATGAGAATTCAGTATTATACATTTGAGCCTAGAAATGAACATCACTGAGCGAAATCGGGTTTAACTATTTTGTGGGCCAAGAACACCATGCCGTGTGGTCTGATAATCGATAATTTACTCATTTTTCTGTAAACTATGCTCTGTACTACATGAGGTCATTAAATTTATGACTTTTTATAATTTAGACATTATAAGTAGCCGCGTCGATTCCCAATTTTCTAGGTTGCAGTTTTAGTATCACGTTATTGTTTCTTCCGTAAGCCTCACTGCCAAGTACCACCACAGTAAATCTTCGTGTTCATTTTCTGGTAAGGTATTGTATATTAAGCTGCGTGCCTCATAAAAAGTAAAGTCACTAAATCACACAAACCCCCATCCACTGATTGTATCCACTTCCATACTGTACATAAGAAATCTTCACAGAATTTTTTTAGACAAAGCAAAGTCACCCTTACTTATTCAAAGGCAACAACAAAAATAAAGGCAATTATGGTTTGTCATAGGTCACGTGCTATGCTAACGCATATATGATAGGTTGGAGCAAGAAGGTTTGTCATAATGCAGTCCAAAAGAAACACTGCGGAGCTGTGCCGGAGCGTCAGCCAAGTGAATGTTTAACAAACAAGTAGAACAGTACACAATTCTTCACTAGTTACCACACATTCATTTTGAAACGCACAACCCTTGCACAATGTCGCATACAAGCAATAGAGTCCACTTGACGAGAAAACCATGGCATGTATTGTGCGTGCGCTGCGGCGCCGGCTAAGCCGCATGAAAGCAGTGCTTGCGGAACCGGACGAGCGTTGTAAAGTCTTGGCACGCGAGTTTCAGAACTTCATGCAGGATCTAGAGCTTGCATCAGTGCGATAACTCTATGGAGTACACATACGTGTAGACAGACGCTACCTATGTCAGTGTAAACATCCTTAGTCCGAAGCTGTAGTAATGAAACAAAAAAGCAAAGTGATGCTGCATTATGATGCGTACTCTGAGATGGTGCACTGTGAGAAAGTCAACAAGTGCCGACGGGAGGAATCGTGGCTGACCACCACACAGCGAGCGTATTGTAGTCAGTGTAGTCAGGGTAGCATGACCTCGCGGAATCAAAGGAAAACGAAGTTGACTCTCATGGCCGACGTTGTCTGATGTTCAGGAGCGTGGACAAGGCGAGGCAGCGTAGGAGACAGGATGACGAAAGACGAAAGGCAATTTCGTGCGCAAACACACAAGGAAGCGTCCTATCGCTTGTCCGGCACGTGCGCGTTACACCAGCGTGTCATTCACATAACTTTTGATTATAAAACATTGTCATAATCAATTGCTGACTGTTCTCATCATTTCTTTGACGTTGAAAGAAAAGAGACCAGGATCTCTTGCAAACTTATGCTGGGGGAAATTGCCCTCCTCTATGAACAGAAATAACAGCACGGAATGACTGCCGCAGCAAACAGCACGACAACATACTTGAGCTCCACGGAGACGTCATTTGCAGGTGGCTACGGTGCAAATGGGAGAACTAAGTCTTATTAAGAAAAAAATTATGGACTGCACCATTGAATCGACGTGCATCCTGTGACCACTATTCTGCCAACCTAACCAAAGCGCTGTTCCAGATAATTTTCCTTGCCGACACCCGTATTGCGTTTTCATCGACAACATATCTTCGCACAGGGTGACTGCTTGAAATTTCGCGTCAAACTGACAGAAACCAACGATAAATGAGTGAAAGAGCGATTGCCATGGGTGAGTTGAAGTTTCGACAAACTTGCTTGAAAGGGAGAGGCTGACCAGCCTAGGCGCTGTTTTCAGCACAATTATATGCGTTGGTAATAGACGTTTTCTATCACTATCGGGTTAGGAACTGACGAACAGTCCACTTGTATAATGAATAAAGGCAATATGTTTGTGCACATTTGTGCGAGTTCTCTTACAATCTTCTGTGGCTTTCTGGAACCGAGTGCAGGACTTTTTACGTTTTTGTCTTATATGACCGTATTCAGTGTGTTCTGATGGTTTTCATAATTTAATTTTGTTTACCATGCGACATTAAGCAGGTCGTCATGCCTAAAAGTGCCAAATGCTTTTTCTAGTTCTTGTAAAAAAAAAAAACGGGCTATTCGCAGCAACGTAGGCTCTACGAGAATTAAGGGCACAGAAAGAGAAGAAGTGTTTACTTCTCGAAGACTGCAGTAACTTATTTTGCTGAGCAAGCATCAGAAAATTATTTCCCAAAATTTATTTCACGCTTGATGTATACATGTCAGAAATGACAAGTTTCACAAATGTCCTTCATTTACACTGTGCGTTCGAGCTTTCCTTGAGAAAAAGGGGAATATCTATATTGCAAGAGTCTTCTGAGCCCAACAAGATACCTATAAGGGCATCTCTGTTACAGCTTGTTTTCAGATGTCTAGGTTATTTATTTATTCAGTTACGCTCAAGGCCCTAGGGCATTGGAAAAACAATTTCGTTTATACATACAATCGAAACTATCGAAGGAAAGAATGCTCGCCTTTAAAACGAGCTAACCAGACCAAGACAAATATTCCATGTTCGGTAATGAAGCGGGCTCGCACTCAGCTGCGGCGATGTGGAGTGATGAAGGGAGCCGCAGTAGTGTTTATTTTAGGTTGCGAGCCTGTAAGGCATTGGGCTTTATTCATTTGCAGCATTGGTTTACTACTTGCTGCACAATGTTTCCCTTAGAGCATTTGTTTTTCAAACGTGGACCGTATGTACATGATTTTGCCGTGTTTATTTTTTTCTAGAGCCACCTAATTATGATGGTACTGCAAGTGTCAACAACGAGAATACTCAGCCTTAAATGGTACCTCAAGGTACAACATATTTGTTACCATGGTAGGAAAGGATGAAATAAAAAAACTCAAGTACTTATCAAACAGGTGCCAGACGTACGGTTGCCTTCAAAAATTTGCAGCACAATATATTTGCGAAAAACTGCGATTTCCGCCGTAGCAATGGCACATCGGCTCAAATTCATAGTTGTAGTGCGTAGTTTGCGAATAAAGCTATGATCTATTGAAATAGTGCTGGAGCGCTTCAGCAGAGCATAAGTTCATGCTTTTTTTTTTAAACTAGTGTCCCCTAAAATTTTGGCACCGAGTCTGCCTAAGGGCCAAAAAGGTCGATTTGTTTCACATCCCACGGAGTGTTTAGGAGGAAGCTTTGGTTTAAATACACGTGAAACGCTGACGTAGCCTAACTAGGCAACCGCTGGACTGATTTGAATGAAGTTCGTCGCATTAAAGCACGTTCAGTTCTGCTTAAGGGCTCGGAATATTTTACAATAATTGGCGAAGATTCAAAGGCTACAAAAATAGCGAGACCAAAATTACAATTTCATAACTGAGCACGAAAAACAGACATCGCAGTTATGTAAACTGCATCTGTTCAACATCTCCAGCGGGCAAATTTACAGCTTACCTGAAACTGTTACAATGCGTGAGGTGGTTTTGCAAAAGTCTTAGTCACAAGATTGCGGCGTACCTCAGAGCGGTGTATTATACGCAATTTTCGTTCCCTTTAGATGGATCACTATGTGTAGTTGCCCGTATTTCTATGTCATTTTTATTGATTCTTTTAAATATATACTTGATAGTTAATTATAGTGGAGTTTTGAAATATTCGATATTGTTTGTGGTATTGTTGGTATAAAAATGGAAATTCGTATCCTGGAGTTACTAGATTCTCACTTCTTTCTTTAAGTCTTTTGGTACATATGTCCTCAAAGGAGGAAAAAATGCCGTTGAAGGTGTCACAAATCCAATAAATGGCAAAAAATAGGAAGCTCGCAAATCTGTCAGGTATTCCGTATGGCATAGACATCAGTCGTGGCGCTTTTACACGTTTTCTGGTCATAGGTTAACGTTTGGTAGGCGGGACCATTAAAGTGCAGACAATAACTTCTTTTTTTACTCCCGAACAGCTTTTTTATAACATGATTCCAATACAGGAGACAGGTGATGACTCCCGATAGTTGTTAAAATTAATAAAATAATTCTGGGGAGGGTATGGGCGAGTCACCGCATGTATAACGGCATGCGTCCTTGTTTGATTTCACCAATGCTAAGTGGTGAGCGTGGTTCACGCGTATGCGTGGCGCTGTGCAGCTGCTTCTATTTACTCTCTGGGTGTTCGAATGAAACCTCCTTTGTTTACTCAGTGATGTAGGCGCGAAGGCCTTCACCGCATCTGATGACGCATGCAAATTGTTCGATCAGTTTGATGACGAAAATGTGTCCGACATAGGTGAAACTGAAGACGCGAAGACGGACGATGACACTCATATTGAGGAAACTGGGGATTGTGGCTGGGTGCCTTAAGCCATAAGAAGCAGCCTAGGCAGTTTGTTTACGAAAATATATCCTCGTTTACTTTCAAAAGCATGAAATATGCTGTGAATATATCCTTGTAGGTTTCCAGAAGAGGTTGTCTGTGCGCCATGGTATGTGGCCTGACTTGAGGTTTGTTTACTACACGCACAAGAATGACTAATCCGTTCACAGTGATCTGCTCACATAAATGTGTTATTGTGATTTGACTTATCATTCGTTCGACTTCGTCCACGTCTGAAGTTGTGTAAAATCTTGTGTGAATCCCAAAGTTATGTAAAAAAAATCAAACATAAATATGCTGGCAGTTATGGCGGTATATCGGCGAAGTTCGGTCAGCATGATGTCTCGGACCAGCGTGAACACTAGCGTTCAGGGGGTTATTTCGGCCACTGCTGATTGCTGCCGCTGTACGAGAGAGGAGGAGAGGAGCGGCCGAAATGGAAAGTCCCCTAGGTAGACTCTTACAGAATACCCCCCCCCCCCCCATGTAAATGCTCTGGCATGCTAAGTGACACCTAATAATAAACAATTCCTTCTAATTTAAAGGATGTCAAATTCCTGCTGTAACTTATTGAGAAAAACTATGCATGCATGCGTTTCTTTTAGTTAGAAGATATTTAAACAATGAATCTTCTGGAGGCATCTATTCTCTATTCAGGTGAATAGCTCTGAGGAGGCTTGCGGTACTTGTAGGACAAATGTAAGGTTTCTGTCCTCAAAACATGCTATAAAATGCATTGGCGTTCCTGTCAGATGAATGTGCATGAGAAACATTGTAGAAACCTGCTAAATTTTGTGGCACACTTTAAGATTGATATCTCCAACGTGGTGCTATTACTATAGGGACTTTTGCTAAGCCGATATGACTACACTACAAATCCGCTTCAATTCGAAAAGTGTAACACGTTCTCTAAAGTTAATAATTAAAAGTTAATAAGCAATATTTTAATGCGATCGCAATTATATGGACACCGCAGGCGCATTTATACCGTCGGCGTCGCCGTCACTGTAAGGCTCCGTATAAAGTCCAAGCGCGATAAGATCGTTACCGCGCGCCGTATGCTGTATGTGTAAGAACGCAGCCGCAAGCCGTATGTTGTATGTGGAAGCGAAAGCTTGCGAGGGTGGCTCACCCTCGCAAGGAAGGCGTGCCGAAAGCGCGCCCTCTCCTGTCGCGCGAGTCACGGGTATGACAACGGGGCGAGGCGAGATCGGGGGGCTTTCTTTCCCGGCGTCTGCTGCTTACGGCCTGTCCGCGCGCCCTATATTGAAAAGCGATGTGCGACGCGGCGAAAGAGCGTGCCTGCCCAGGCATAAGCGATCTGCCATGTTTGCAGAGTGCGCGTAGTGCCGGTAGCTTCGTGTTCGCTGTGCTTCCGACGTTTGGTTAGCGTTGTACTAACTGCGTTAGCGTTGTACTAACTGCGCGAAGAAAACATGAAACTACTTGGTTCCCGGTAAACTTAGTCAAATTTACGAAGAAATACAAAAAATAGAAATAAAATAACAATGACGAAAACGTTTAGGCAAGTGTGAAACTCTGGTCAATGAATAATTTTGCAACAACATCTTTTGTATTAATGTTAATATCTATCGATTTTTCCACTTACTTATTTAACCTTGGCTTTAGTGGTACGCGCTTTTGATTTTGGGTTTGCCCTTGGTAGTATGTGCTTTTTTATGTATTTTTATTCATGTGACACATTGCTACATTTTGTTATAGCTTACATCCAAATTGAATAATGGCGTTCAAGAGGCATTATTTTTTCTGTTGTGGGCGGGTGCGTGTTTCCCTGTTTCACTTCATCTGTACACATGCTGCTTTATTAATTTGCAAATAAGAATATTTTTGTACAGCTGACTTGCAGGTCCACCAACAAGCATTGTGCGTTAAGGGCGACTTCAGTAGGGATCGTGTATGACAAAATGAAAATATGCATGCATTCCTGTAAAATGACATTTGTTCCCGCGCGTCACTTGTGATAGGTGCGCTAGTCAGGAAGAGAAAAAAAATGTCGCGGAAATGGCGTCATTTCCATTAAGCATTGTCTTTGTCCTGCTGGAAACAACAGCGCTTGCCTCACACGATGTCTTCCGACAACGGCAAACATAGCGTTGCAGCGGTAAGCTAAAAGTTGAAGCAACAGCAGAAAATAAAAATTTTTATATATATAACAGAGCCACCAAAAGCTCTGCACATACAAAAGGGACTGCTGAAAAAAAAGAAAGAAAGCAAGGCAATTTTGCCTGCTCAAACTTTTTCATGAGCGTGTTTAATGTGAACTCTTTTTTGGCTTAAGCTATTTCCCTAGCACATAAACAGCAATAACGCGAGGCCTGCGACGTAAAATACGCAAAGAACAGACGCACTTTTCGTGCTACGAATTATGCGGGCGCACAGTAAATGGGACTTCGTCATTTGAATGTAAAATGTGATGCTGCCATTCGGTCTCGCAATGGTTGGGAGGTAGCGTGTGCCTCTGCAGTTAGGATCATGCGACAAACCAACAAACACACCAAGAGGGACGTCTACGTTCTATCGGCTGCTTTTTGGTAGAGGCAGGCGTCGGTGCAGGGATGTTGCGGAGCGGGATCAGATAAGCAACAGTACAAGAATTACAGTAAATGTATCACTGGCGCTCCCACTAATGCGAGTGCGTGAGGGGCGGCAGACGCCCTGGCATTGTTGACAAGCATAAAAATAACAAATAACGGGGCAAGTAGAAACACATGTGCCTCGGATATATTGCATTAGGAGAGACCGTGGTGGAGAAGTGCTAGTTCTAAAATAGGATTGCTTCTGTAATAAAGTTAATATTCTAGAGCTTTATGTACCATAACCAACGATCTGATTGTAAGGCAGCCCGTAGTGGTGTACGCCGAAATAACCTTGACCACCTGGGGTTCTTTAACGTGTTCGCAATGCATGGTTCAAGAGCTCGATCATGATGAAACATCGCCGCATATCTTGTAGAAGTTTTCCGCATTGTTTCCTGATAGAATGAAAAAAAGTGTCGCGAAAAGGAGATTTTGGACACGACATACGAACATAAAGCAAGAAACGCGTCAAATCTCTACTTCAAGAATATCGTGTATAAGTACAATTATACCTCGCGACGAGGCACCTATATAAATGCATGCCCTGCACTTGATGGGTTCCGAGAATGGGTGTGCTGGGGAGCAAGCCAGGAAGGCAGCACTGAGCCAAGAAGTTTCTTGCGACATGGAACAGCTGCAACTACAAGTCGAGGTGTCACCTAGCTAAATGGGGGCGAACTCACATTAGCGTCAAGCTATAACATGAGCACAAACACCCACTATCGGCGGCAGCTGGTACTGGCCATAGATTGAAAAAGATGGTGCGGTTTTGCAACCATTTCTTCGAAACACTCGCCTTCAATACTGCTAATGTCTTTCTTTCTTCCACAGTTCGTGTTTCTGTGGAACCTTCACTACTCATTAACTATTCCGCCGTTATGAGCTCCATTGGTTCCATACATCCTTCCGTCTCTCTCTCTGTTTCAAAAGTTGAGCCATTGATTCCGTTAGAAATGGTAGAGCACATGCATAGCTGGCATCAACATTACTTGCCTTTTTGCAATTTTTCATTCGTTTATGTGTTTCACTTACGACATCAGAGGGTAATCATCGTAGAGGAAAGGGAACTGATAGTTTGGGTCTTGCAACTGAGGAAGGTAACTAGATGTCAGATATTAACGATCGCAAGTGTCAGCGGCTATACGTCTTCCCAGAGATGTGACCTTGAATTCAGAAGTGTTATTAGGCAAAATAATATTTTGCTGCGCGTTTGTGAATATTTACTGCAGGTAGACTTATATGGAGCTGAGATTATTCGCGGAGAGAAGGGCAAAACAGGATAAAATTTCTTGGGAACTTGATACATACGGACGCTATCGAGAACGAGCAGCTGATAATTAATTATCAGTGAATGTTTTTGATGTGCCACAGGAACCCCTTTTTCACTTTTCTGAAGATATCGTCGTGATTTGATGCTCTTTCTAGGTTTTTTGTTGTTATTGTTGTTGTTTTCAAGACATTTCGTTATTTTACCTAAGAAGGAATCATCAAATCCACAGTAGCGTAATTACATAGGTTTAGCAATTTAAAACTTTCAGACTGGAACAGTTTTCTTTATTTTCACATTGGCAGAAACTCGGGCCAACAGTTTCTAATACTCTGATGGAATTACAAATGGCTGATGGCACAAAATGAGAGCATCGGTCTTAAATGGCGTGACTTAAAGGATGAATACATTTTTTTCTTGCATATGGGGAACGAGTGCTTAATCTCAATGAGCGAGGAGTCTGGACTAGAAGTATAGCTGTTTTGTCATAAGGACACCCGCTTGCATGTTAAGTGATTGGTGGCTCTCGTCGTAAGAACTCAAATTTTCAAGTACTTCGAAGGTAAAGCAGCAAGAAAACCGACACTTACTTATGGGTCTAAAACAACAGTGAATTTCGAACATCAGTATTCAAGACAACGAAATGACAACAATATTGCTAGGGAGCTACTATACCGCTGTTCAGATGTGTGGTAGGCGTTCTGGCGCCTGATCTCGCTTTAAATTTTTACATCTGTATTGCAAGTGGCAACTAGAAAGGGAACACGTTGTACGTCCTTCACTGCATTGATATAGACGAGGTTATCCTGTCAATGTGCACAAGTCTGCACTGAATGCACCAAAAAAAGATGGTTTAACATTTTCGAGGTGGTAATAATTTAGCCAGCGCAGGTTGCACCACAGATGTGTGTTTTTACTGCGCTCAGCAGTAGGAAGAAGAAAATGACAGACGCAAACAGACGGACGCACTTTTCCTGCGCTTCGCAGAATTTGTTGTATGGCATAAATGAGGATTTTTTTCAGCCTTTGCGCAATACCAATATCTTTCTTCTCTGGCCAAGTCGAGGCTGGAGTAAAGAGTGGAGCGCCTTGTGCAAGAAATTATGACGAGCATTCCGCGCAAAATGGCGTGCAGTTAATGCTTCCAGGGACCTGGCGGCGTACTTCCGCTTTCCTGTCTGACGGATTTAGAGGATCATCATTCAGAAAATACGAATGTGACGTTTGCTCCTGCTGGCGATCTACAAAACACATCTGTTGTTTGCCGACCATCCGTTCTTCACGTTCCTCTGAAGTACCTCACGACTCTTGCACTGCATTCCTAAAGAAATGAAATTTGCCTTCACTGAGCATACTGAGTACGTTATTGTGGGACTTTGGTTGACATACGCTGTTTTAGGGGATGTTATTTGGTGGGTTTAACGAAAGTAACGTTTACGCGCGCTGACAAACAACGTTATCAAACATGGCGGCACCCATGGCTTCCGCTTCAGTGAAAATTGTTGTGAAAGCTACACACTAAAGAAAATTGTAGCCTTATGGGTGTTTCCTTGTGCCTAAAGCTCACCCCCTTACGCACATATAAAAGGGAGTTTATATGAAGTAATAGAGCCATATGAGTGGGTGATGTTTCGGAGTTGCATCCGTTTGCCCAATCAGTCATCTGCTAAAATGCACACCGCGTTTTTTTTTTCTTTCACAGCGATACCTTTTGTTCAATCCCTACCCAAGTCTTTCGGATGCCAGCCAAAGTAATCCCAAAGTGTTTGTTCTTTATTTATCGAAAAGTAAGCCAAGAAAGAGCCGTGCAGTTCTCCGCCGGGATCCCAAATGTGGTCCTACGAATCGGGAGTCAAGAAGTGCTACCGCTCGGCCATTCAGTCGACACCATCTACTATAGCACCTAAAAAGTGCATTGGTAACTCCAGCTGCTATCATAGGGTGATTCCATACCCCCTCAGTTTACCTATAAAGCAGCGTCAAGGTGGAACAATTTAGGCGAAGCTAGCAGTACAATCTGAGAGACTGCAGGAAGGACAGAGGAGGCAGAAATAATTGCCTCCCCACTACATGGCCAGAGCATGCCGTTTCCGCAATAAATGCTATTCCTTGTCGATAATACATTGATCCATGTGTGGCTGTAAGTGTTAATTGTAATTTGATACTGCATGAAGCAGTGAAAAACCTACTACGCGTGATATGGTTGTGGCACCGATGCTACACCAAAAAGAACACGCGTCTGAAGAGCTACGATTGGCTGACGCACAGTGGTTCGCTGACGCTTGGCAGGTGACCTATAAAACAGCACCGAGCTTAAACATTTTAAAGGAAGCTAGTAGTAAAAAGCGAAAGGTAGGTGGGATAGCAGTCAAAGAAAATAACTCGGATCTCTTCCCTTCACAGTCGGGGACGCCACATACGTGAAGTAGCCAGGTCACATCCATAGCTTACTGCGACGATATGGTATGCTCGAACAATGACTAGACGCAAAAAGCCGATAAGAAAATCGGCATAGATTTTTATTTGCTGTTTTAGTGTTAAATGTTCCCAGTACTCTTGACTACTAAACACGCTTCTAGCATATTAAAATTACTGAAACGGTGTACTAAGGTTGTCCTGCTAACGAGTGCACCCGTCTTTAGTAATTTCAGTAAACGTAATGGTGCAAATAGGGTGTCTCGTAGCGTCTTTTGACATCGAATCCACGCTTGATGGGGTTATTTTCCTCAGTGTGTACGCTTCCGCTATCGTTGATCGCCAGAGACCGTTCAATTAAGGTTTTGCCTTCTGTAAACTCACTTGAGACACAAGTTGCAAGCGCAAAGCACATAGAATTGCTGAGATAGTTCGGTGATTTTGACTTTATTTGGCGATGTTACTCTGGATCTGTAAAACAAGGAAAACATTATACTTGACCTTGTTTTCCCGTAAAGATATGGCGAATAAAAATAAAAGACGAATGTTTCGTTTCGCTTTCATTGCTTGAAAGCAAACAAAGGGTAACTTTTTTTGCAATTTAGAACTGCAATGGCTGTTGCCGTTGCAAATGCAACTGTTAGCTAGATCTACAAGGCCTACAGTACGCATAACACACGCCCGGCGCTAGCATCAAATGTTGCCGTTCGTAAACAATGGTTTGTGCTGGCTACGAATAGTGAACATGCACATTGTCCTTCTATATTTAATGAACTGCGTGCAAAGAGATATAGGCGCTGGCTACTGCCCAGGTCAGGATTCTAATGGAAGAGAAAAGAATCGCTTAGCGAAATTAGCGACTTACATAAAGCCCCCAAGGAAAATTTCACGCGAATGGTTCATAAATGGCCACTTTCACAAAAAGAGCCGTGACACTAGTTCGAAGAAAGATAAGATACAGCTTGGCTCGATCAACCGGAACAACCACATCTCACCCTCATTAACGGGTTCCACACACTCAAAAAGGGCAAACAAATCTCTTGAATGGGCTCAGTATTGGGCTACAATTCTAGCAAATACATTTCAGCGCTTGCAACGTGTTTTCTTGGTCTCTTGCCTTTGTCCTGGTCATGGTGTGTTTAAACTGATAGTGCAACCATATATATGCATAGGTTGGAGAGGCATGCTATGCTGAACCCAAAACAAGAACAACAACAGAACAACATGTTCCCTGAAAAAAAAAAACTCAAACAGAACAAAATGAAGGGTTGCCCGACGACACGTCGTGTCACAAATTCAGCGGTAATAAGTAGTTGAATCAGTGAACTTAGTTTACACATCCATAACGTTCCTTTCTCCAGTTGATTGGGATATAGATTCTGAATGATTGTGGCTTTGCTGAAAAAAAGCTGTATGCATTGCACTGCCCGGACTATCCACTCACTCTTTTATAGACGAAGTTCATGAATTACGTATCCTCGGACATATGAGGCCTCTCTCAAAGAGCACCTGGGATTGATGGTGTGCGCTCTAAGAAGCAATGGCATAACCATTGCTTCTAAACACGCTGCAGACCCTTCTTAGCATGTGCTCTTGAGAACGCAACCCATATCAAGTCGTATCTTTGTTGGGCTTAAACAACGACTGTCGCGATAGAGTCTGTCGACTGTCGCGACTGTTGCATAGGATGATTATGACAGAGTGTACGAAGGTTACAATTTGTTGTTTTCGGTTCTTCTCAATTTCGGATTTCTTTTCTGTCAGGATCAAATCCGTAGTTTGTAGAAAATGGCAAATTGATCAATTCTGCATGCTTTCTGGCTCCTGGCTTTTCCTAATTTAATTAGCTTTCTTCCTCCAAAGTCTTTTATACTAAAAAAGGAAAAAAAAAATAGGACGAATTGTTCCGTATGTATGGGTGCGGATAAATGATACATAAAGTGCCAAAATAGAAGATAAACATTGTTAGAACCACCTTTCCGGGGCAGCCGCTATACAATCTGAGCTAACAAGGCAGCTAGTAGATGGCAGGGCGATGGCGGTGGTCCCGGATTCGAGTCCCGGACGAGGACAAATTTTTCTTCAACTCGGAGGCTTTTCTTTCGAGGAACCTGTATGGGTTTCCTTTGTAGCAATTGCTACGATTTGTTGGATGTCTCATTCTCCCTTTCTAAAAAAGCGGCGTCTCCCAGTGCTACTATGGCGCGGTAAACTTCATAATTTAATTTGATTTTTGGAACATCGATAGTCTTCCCTTGCTGACGCAAAGCGTCAGTCGGCTATTATGTGCCCGGTAAAGCGAAAGAGAAAAGTTGAATTAGTTGGCATCAAATGTTATGGAACGCTCAACACTACGAACCAACAAAAATTATACTTCGCTTATCGCAAGTGCGAAAGGTAGTAGTATAAGATGAAAACACGCTTATCTTGGGCAAAGTGGCGCTTGCTGAGTGCGCTTCCTATTACATGCAGCCATAAAAATTAAAACGGAAAAAGTATAGCCAGTTCCACGCAGTGAAAGCTGGCGAAACAGCGAACGTGGCGGTCGTTTTCTAAAGTTTTACCTCGTGTTTAGCGCGATTTTCATGAAAATCCTTCGTCTCGTTGTTGCCATTTTGCTAGACACGAGCATCGGTTTCGAATTTCGTACATTCTTCACTTGCGTGAGGTTGTGATCAAAGCACAGTCTATCACGCACCTTGCAGCTGTGGCCGCACTCACGGTCGAGGAATTCTCTCTTGAACAGTCTATCGGCACCCTCCTTGGGAGGAAGCTCTTTGCGTCGACGTCTTTGCTTGGCCTCCTATACTCTAGAAATTGGGGGCTAGCTTGCCTGTTAGCTCGGGATTTGAGCGACGTCGGCGCTGCCGCTCTAGTGCGAGCTCCCGCTGCCGGTCGCGCCAAGCAGAATCCATGGGGTGAAAGGGTGAATGCCGGCGAAAGAGCTGCTCCTTTACTCCTCTCCTCCCCCCCCCCCCCCCCCCACTCTCGGCGTGCGCTCTCCCGTCGGCCCCCCTGCGTGACACCTGACAAAGAACAGCGAAGGCTCGACTTAGAACAGCTCCGCTGTTAAAAAAGAAAAAAAAGGAGTGACAGTCGTGAACACCAAGTGTAAGAAAGTGGAGCTCAGGAAGCGTACACCAGATATTCCCGGGCGCAATAACTCGCAAAAGCTGCCGATGCCGCCTTGTGGTGCTATAAAGTAAAATACTTTCGATTCTTAGCAATGAGGCTGCACTTCCTGGCTGCTGTACGCGGTCGCAGTTACCCTTTGCCGCGCAATCTTAGAGACGAACGGGGAATGCGGATGCGAGACGACTAACAAACTCTAGAATGCACTGTTAGTGGTGCTGGAGATTTACTGAGAGGGAAAATTTATTTTAATGTTTTTATCCGGCCATGCGGTCAGCCCCATAGAAGTGCTTTAAGAAACAGCCAATCGCTCGTTTTCCACAGGCTCTGCTTTTCGTCCACAATTAACGTAATAACGTAACAGGAAATTTAACCAGAAAAGAAAAAGAGGTGAAGAAAGGGAAGCAAGAGGCTATATTTCTCCCACGCCTGATAGAGGGAGAGGGAGAAGGGACGCATAAAAGCACAGCAAGCTACAAAAATACACACTCGACAAAAAAAAAGGGGGGGGGGGGGAATCGCTAACGCGTGAGCCCTTGGGTCCGACGATGGCACGAGAAAGGATGGATGGATGGATTGAGTGTAAGCAAGCAGCGTACCACATCAAACGGCGGAAAAGTCGGGAGATAGCTTTGGTAGGAACGCAGAAGAGCTGTGAACGTTTTCGAGGAACACATTCAAGGCGATCATGTTGAGCCACTGTATTGTATGCCACTTAATTTACAACGAATTCTTCGCGCCTGTATTGCACTCGTGCAGGATCAATTCCATTGAAGATAAAATATATAGGTTTTTAATTAGGACGCGTAGAATTTCTCGATTGTAAAATCAATGGAAAGTGCTTTAGCTGTTTATTTGTAGCGCCAGTTTCGCCGTAGAAACGAAGCCAGCTGGCGAAATAAATGTGAGAAAGTATTTCGCCACTTCCATACCTTTAAAATAATTTGGTCACTCTGCTCTTTAATAAGCGCATTGCTGGTTTTTGGAAGAGCAGAGTATATTATACGCGCAATCGCACAGTATAAATTGAATAAACAATATATTTACTTATTTTTCGCACGTCTAATTTGACCAATAGGCGGCAAAATATTGGACTACAAAGCAGCGGTACTCTGGCAGTACAAGCAATTGATAACAGTCGGCGATTACGCAATGTATATTTTTTACGACAATTACATGGCAATGAAGTAACCTTCATTAAGTACATAAAATTAGCAACGGGGAAACGCTGCGACCCCAGCGGCTTTGTGAATACGCTCCAATTTCTTTTTACCTAATGTGCTGTGTACTGCGCATGTTCTTTTTGTGAGTGTAATAGTTTAGTGACCCAGACTTTTTTTCATGTCATAGTTTAGTTACCCGAGTGTTTGTTTGGGCCCATGCTGTCTTCGTATCTCGTCGTCTCAGTGCTGTATTGAAGCAGTATCTGTTACGCTCTGCGATGGTTCTACAGGTCTTCCCTGTTAAAAGGAAGCTTTAGCTCGGCATCTCCTAAGTACGTGAGAAAGGAGAAATCCATTTTCCCGGCTACCACTTCAGCAAATTTGATGCGGTTTGTTGCATTTAAAAGAAAACGTTGTAACCTGGTGTCTGTTTGTAGCTAATTTTGGTTTTGGGCCATCAACTTTTTTACAGCAATTGCTCAAAATCCCAAATTTTGTAATTTTGTAATCTTTGTAATGGACAAATGAAAGTTATATCGCAATTCGGTAAATTGCATCTTATAGCACACCGAAAGCGGAGAAATTTGGTGCATTATTCATTGCGCTCAACGGAAACTAATGTGTGAACGGCGCTTTTGCAAAGCCTTTATAAACGTTGTAACAAATTTACGTAAAATATAAATAAAAATACTAAATTTCTCCCCTTTGGATGTTCTGAAGGACCCAAGTTATGGAACTGCGATATCTGTTCATGGTGCAGAGTTGCAGATTTGTAAACTTTGTGCTTCATTCATTTTTTCAAACATCCGAATTTCTGACATTTTTCGTAAAAAAAATGAGGATGTAACGAAATTCCGCCTTAAGCAATCCCTGGAATATAACCGTTGCTCCCAAATACTGCAAAGTTCAATAAAATCGACTCAGGGGTTATCTTAGAAAAACATTTCTGCATTCTGCATGTATTTCAGTAGGTGGCGTGAGAGTTCGGGTAGAGCTAAATCTTCCTTTAAATGACAGCTTACTGAGCTGACTCAAGTGAGTGCGGAAGCGTTTACCAAAATTGCAATATAATGGAAACTGGATTCAATGTAAAGCGCAATTTTCGAGACTAGCTTCCAAACAAAACAATTTGACAACCATTGCAGGGCATTTGTAGAAGAAAGGTTGGAGCTCAAGTCAGCAAAGTTTTCTATGCAAACATAATTCTTCCTCTCCTGGTTGCGCAAACAAACGCTCAAAAAAGTATAACTCCATACATTTTCGCCTTAGAATTTCCTATCTCGCCGTCATAGATTACGGATCAACACAACGACAAAATACAGGAGCCACTCAAATTTATGAGTGATGCATCATATGAGCCTTATTAGCGCGACTCTAGTCTATATTTCTAAAGTAAGGTCAATGTATCTGACAGAACATGTGTTTGATGCTCTTTTCTTTGTGCTCATCCGACTAGTGCTACTGCTCGTCAAATATAAACGTCCAATAACTCCCCAAGTTTTCCTGCGATTTCAGATGAAATAAGTGTTGTTAAACGCCAACGATTGTCCAAGATATACCTGTAACATTGAACTCCGACCATTTGTTCTATACGCTCCTTTCGAGGTAATTTCTCACGAAAGAGGGAGTTGGAACGTTCGCTAAGAGAATCTAATTATTCGGTAGCACGTTAATAATGACATGTAATCAGCCACGGGATATGTGATGGCGTAAATTAAGCCAGATACAGAAGGGTTCATAGCTGCGGGAGTGCCAATTATTTTCCGGCGGACTCATTAGGCTGGTCACGCAAAATGGAATAATCCGAAGTAACACGCCGCGAGATGCAGTGCCGCAGACGGGCTTGTCAAGCCAAATGCTATTCCGCTCACAATGTACCCGGAGGCCAGTGCGCCTCTCTTCATTGAACGTTACCGCAAGAGCACACGCAGCTCTATTGGGCAAGCATAATCCAATATTGGGCAAGCATAAGCCGGCGGCCTATGGCTGACTGTTAACGCTACTCAGAGCAAGCGATACGACATGCGACAAAACGCGCTGCAGTTTACGTAATCATGGCAACGTCAAAATATCGCGGGCTTCGTTGGCGTATCATTGAAGGACGCGGGCAGATGCGTACGCGCCCGCTATAGATTAGAATAACGACGGGTTCAAAGGGGATGGGGGTGGCTGTGGACAATGGAATGGGTCAATGCCGATGACGAAGATGATGCTGCCTGCTCAATTTGATATAAAGCGATGCGGCGACGGCCGTATTTAGTTGCGAAAGTGCAAATGCAGCACAGGCGTCATTCGAGCTTGAAATGCAGTTGGGCAAGAATCGTGGCTAAAGTCGAGCCAACGCATACAAGCAGCCATATCCGTACTGGTGTCGGTTATACTGCGGCCTATGCATGATCGCTTCGGCGAGTGTACGAAGTGTAAACGCATTAGTATGCTGCTGTTGAAAGCGTCCCGCCTAATCGATATGGTAAATAGAACGCCTTACGGGTGAATGTAATACTGATCTCCACGAACTAAAAAAAGCCGCACTATTATTATTAGTGCTGTTTATCATATTGCTGACGCTGAGTGTTTAAAATGATTTTGCATTTACATGGAGTGTCGCAGTGCGGCACTGGCATCACGAAAGCGCGCTAGCAATTTCTTTTTCAGGGTGGCAGCATCTTAAAACCTCTGATGTGCGCATAGATGGTAGGATGCGAGGAGCATACCATTTACTTCCCTGGGCGTTGTTACAAAGTGGTGCTTCTTCCTCAGTCATGCGCGTTATTGAGAAACGACTTCTGACGGCAGCTATTGATATGCAACTTACGTTGACGCTGAATGCAAAATCGGATGTTCTTTGGATGGAGCTGGCAGTTCTCGAAGGAGCGGCGAAAATTTCGTAGCAGTATGGCGCGGAATGTTTACACAGTAAAATACCTTATATTTATCGGTTTTATACTTGCGGTACACGTCGAATACAACAAATTGACAATTCATTGGGAGTGGATATCGCCCTCTCTATCTCGGTGGTGTGAACACAGAACTTTGCATTGATATTACGAACATATTGATCATTCCTTCTAAGCAATTACATCCCTTTGTGATTCCTCAAAAGCATTACGAAGATGTGTAATTACTGATAAATGTTCAACGGTGTTTTCAGGTTGCTTATACTCATATCAGCTAGCACTCAACGAGGCCACTAACATGCTTGCGCACAAATCGTTGCATTTCAGACCGACGAAGAAGGCTGCTTTCCACCTCCATCCCTTGTGAACGTTGCAAGACTAAGGGAAATGACAGAACTGAAGCCAACCGTCCAGGGGTGAAGACAAGGATAACACCAGCCATGGTGGTGCATGACAGGACACTGAGGGTGAGCCGGCACTGCAAAGGCTTCGAAAATAGAGTAGCGGGTTGAGAGGGAAAGCTTCGCCAGGGAAGCCTAAGTGGTGCTGTGGTTCGCAGCTCACCTATGATAAATATGGAGACATAAAAAAGAATTCAGAAAAGAGTGAGTCGTCGCGAAGGTATACCGCATGTGCCCATGGGGGACGGAGTCTCTAACTGCATAGGAAAAGTGTTTTCTAACAGCTCCGGAAGCGTCCGTACAACGATATTGCGGTATATTTACTTCTACCCTCGCCGTTAGTATTCACTTGTGTTACCACATGCCGTTATTTTACCCGACGTATTGTGACGGACATCACACCCTACCGCGTCTGATATGTGGCG
The DNA here is from genome assembly GCF_023375885.2 of Dermacentor andersoni. Lineage (NCBI taxonomy): Eukaryota > Metazoa > Arthropoda > Arachnida > Ixodida > Ixodidae > Dermacentor > Dermacentor andersoni. The sequence goes on along the minus strand of NC_092815.1, from coordinate 115,841,617 downwards.
TTCGGACACAGTTACTGCTTGTAATATTTCCAATGCTAGGTCCACCTACAGCAATCAACGCTCCTCCTCCTCCAACTTATCGTCATTTTGCGAAGTAGAAAAAAAGCCGAGAGGCTAAGAATATTATGGGGCTTTACGTGCCAAAAACACGATATGATTATGAGGCACGCCGTAGTGGGGGACTCCACATTAATTTGGACCAGCTGGGGTTACCGTGCACCTAAAGGAAAGTACAAGGGTGTTTTCGAATTTCACTCCCAAACCGGCGATACCGTTCAATCTTGAGAGACAAAGAGTATTTACCGACGATAGCCGACGGGCACCCATGTTTCTGCAAATAAGTTCACTCACGCGAGGACATCATAACCCGTTAATATTATCTACAGTATCTTTATATAAGTTGCAGAAAATGTTCACTGAGGTTTGATTGTTAGGACACAAAATATCTTGCTGCACACATCATTAAAATAAAATTTTCTTTGTCGTGCAGAGCGTTCTAATACTTGCCCCATGGTTGATGGTGACGCCTGTTAAATGCAGTGCGTATCATTGCATCGCCATGCTGCTACCTTTCAATATTCACTATTCAGTTAAACTAAACTACTGTGGTGGAGTGGTTAGAACATCGGGGTCGCAACAAAGACGTGAGTTTGTACTCCTCCTGGAACAAGGTATATTTTTCTAAATCCAGTTTCTGTTAACTGCGCACAATCTTGCGCGATGGGTCATAAAGTATTCGTATAGTAGCTACCACCATTAAACGTTTCTTGTCCTTTAGTCATATTATGTAGACGCAATAGATTTCTCAACGCCAATGTATTGTTCATGCTTTTGAACACATATACCTCGTGCGCTCTCGACTTCTGCAATTCACGTTCGCGTAAAATGTCAAGCCGAGCAATTTTCTGTATTTTCCCTTTCTAATTGCATGCCCCCAAAGTTTGCCTTCAATCCCTATAGTTTCCACAGACACATATTGAAACACGCCCCTTATTAAGCGCTGTGCTTTTTTCACGAAGATATACATTTTTACGTGTACGACCATGCCGGATTTTTAGTGCCTATATATACCATGCGCACGCAGTATCTTATATTTGGAAAATTGCCATGTCTTGAACTAGTCCGACCGCTTAGCATGTTAAAAATAATGCCTGTGTGTGTACCTGCAAATCTTCGCTTTTCGGGTAGCACATAATGCTCAAGTAGCAGTCATTGTCATTCTTCATTGTGCACTTCTTCCAGCCACCTTGGAGTGTTTAACGTTGCTGCATGCTAACACACCTAAGTCAAAGGAGGCGTACCCTAGCTCTACAACGCGAGAAGTGTAATATATAGTCGGATAGAGACTCAGCGGTTGGTTGCATCTCTTTCTCACATTATGTTTCCTGTAATTGCGTTGTATTTTCACAACCAACCTTGTACCAACCAGCCCAGGCGGGCACCATTGTGAAGAGGCTTAGCAATGACTGTTCCACAAAAGGAGAAGCTTAAGTTTCTAATGCTGTGCGCCTTTGCTTGTGCTATCTGTGGGAGAGGTGACAACACATCATCCAGTTCGAATGACGGGGACACTATCCTGAGTATTGTTAGTTCGTCCAAATGTACTAAACATCTTCGTGCTGTAAAGGACTATATTGTTTCCTGGATTTTCAGGCACTCTCTTAGCGCCTCCCTAATGAGTGGAGGCACGAAGTACGGGGGCATTAGAGTCTTATATCCTACCCCTAGCCCTGCTGGACCAGTGCTGGGCCAGTGCTTTGGTCTTCGTGGGAAATCTATTACGGTGCTGCTCCAGAATACGGCTTGCAGGCCCACAGCCTCCTCTCTTCATTACCCGAGCTGCACGTATACCCGCGAGGTTGTCGAAGATAGCAGGGGTGCGCGTCGTGAAAAGAGGTTCACGGGGGCACGCCCTCTTCAGCATCGACGGATGTCGGGCTGCTGGAATTTATTGACTGTGTCCCTTCTATCTCTTCTATATTTGTTATCTTTAGGCTTAGGTAATCCAGTGTGAACGCCCTTTTTGTTTCCGGTACAATTCAACTACAAAAGGCACTAGCGGCTACTAAGGGTGGGGAGTGGGTATACGTTACGTTCTGGGAATGATCTAACCCAGCCCATGGCTGGAATGGTGAACGATAGTTAACCAGTACTACCGCATCAGTTAGATATCGACACAAATTCCGTATCGGTGAAAGCACGACAAAGATCTTTTTTTGCTTAGGTCCAAAACTGGAAGCTGTTTACACATAAAACAAATTTTAATACCATTAAATAACGGGATATGTTTAGTAATGATGTCCCTGGCCGATGTAGCCATTGTGAGCCTCAGAAGATGGCGTATGAGGAAATGGTTGATGAGGGAGTACTCGTCTTAAGGACTAAAATTAGCAGCTTTTACATGTACTCTACAGTAGGGATCTTAAGAAAGGCTGGAGTGAAGCCAGATGTATGTGAAAGCTCCACCCGTTGGGTGACGGATCGGAAATTTGCAGAGATATTGCTGTAGTTCCAGAACGATGCAGAGTTACAAGCTGTTATTTCTTTTCTTTTCATGTCTGTATGCGTTGCGACAAATCCTCATGAAATCAAAGAAACTAGGGGTGTGCAAATTTAGGCCCATGCAGATAGTAGCATGGGACCGAATCCATTGGGAATCAAATAGTGCCGGTGGTGAATCAAATCGAATATCGAACATTTTTGGATTCGTGTGCAAGAAATGCACAGTGTTCTGACAATTACCATAAACAAATTTTTATGTCCTAGTATTTACAACATCCGAAAGCTTGTCCTCACATTTCAAACTTTAATACGTGCTGGAATAAAATCGCACAGAGAGCATTCGGATTAACTGTTCACCAGCATGGCTCTTCGGAGCACACTAAGTCACGCATTCCCATATAAAGTGTGTAAAGGATGCCTTGCGGGCCAGTTACCATCTGTGCATACCTTTTTACCTTCGCACTCAAACCAGAGATGCGTGTTGTCGGCGGGCATGGCAGAGCCGTAAAAAAAAGTACTCCCGAAGAACGTCTCGTTGTACAGTCGAGGCAAGTAGTGCGACTATTCTATCAGGTAGCTTGCTGTGAAACGTATTCAAATTCAGTCCGATAAGGGGACACAGCTGCTGCATCTACATTATAATTAGTACCAAAATATGCCGAATGAAATATGCAGCATGCTTATCATAACGATCAATGAGCCTAGTCTGGCTCCTTGATCGTTCTGTCCACTTTGGATGCATGAAATTTATCACCATTTTATGTATAACACTTTTATTGATTATTGTCAGAGTGATTTGCAGTACAAAAACTCGTTATTTCCTATATTGAATTAAGGAGTATGGGTGTTTAGATCTGTAGCATGTTGATGCAATGTACTGTTTTACTTGGTACAGATCACATCATGTTCTAACCATCCTAGTGCAATGCCTGCGTGCGAGATGCACGTCACAAGTAAATAAATAAATTGACAAAAACTTACGTTTCGTTGAGTGCTGTTAGCGACTTGAGTTATTCGGAAAAAGATGGCAGACTCAACTGTAGTTGACGTTTACGTAACGCGAACCATTCGTGATTTGTAGAAAGTGGTATCATGAATAGTGTAACTGCAGTCTTGTGTAGTAACCAGTAATGTAGAGGCTATAGGAAGTTATGAAGTGTTCCTAATAAGTAGGACAAAGTGTTTGTAGTGGCAAGGTATTGGAGTGAAAGGAAATTAAGATATTGTGCCACATACGCCATGGTCAGAGAGGTGCACACAGAGTAGCACATAGCCTTTCGCCCCTGTAGCGCATAATTTCAGAACTGTATATCACGAGGATCGGCCCACGAAAATGATGAGATAGGCCCGCCTGCCAAGAAGTGGCTGGACATGAAGTAGAGCGGAGAAATTTATAGGGCGCGTTTACGAGGTCTGCACAAGTATAGTGATAATTATTTTGATAATATTACATTATTATTATTATTATTATTGTTATTATTATTATTATTATTATTATTATTATTATTATTATTATTATTATTAATAAAGGGTTTAGTACATCTACCAGTGAAGAAAATGATAGTGCATGTACTAGCATATAGTGTGCTGAGGTATGGTATAACGATATTCGCCTTTTGTACTGAGCACTGGAAAAATCGGAGTGATAAACGATTAAAAAATATATTTAAAAAATGTGGCTTATGGAACTACACTTAACGACAAAAATATTTTTCAAGAATTAGGATATTGCACATTGGAGGACTTATTTACCAGAACTGTTATTATACGGCATAATTGGAGCGATGAATTCAAAGAGGCATACGATGCACCTCGATTGTTAAGAAATAAAAAAACGTTTTAAGGTACCCTATTCCACTACTAAGTATGGTGAAGCGAGAAGAAGTGTATACATCCCAATAATATTTAACGATTTGGCCAACGAATTCTTTTTGGCAACTTCGAAAAAACAGTTGAAGAAATTATTGATGAAATGTTGAAATTTAGTCCTGATTTTTACTTAAGTTGTTTATGTGTTTCTCTTTATTTACTATGTCATTGTCTGTTAACGGGTAATACTACCAAACATTCTTCTCAAAGTTAAAAAATATGTGTTATTATGTAAATGTCTGCCTTTTCACTTTTTATGTAAATATGTAACCACATCGCTGTACCGACTCTGCCAGGCCTAGTCACACAGTCCTCGTGGACTTAAACAGGCCCGTTTCTTTGTTTTGCTTTTGGATGTGTGTCAATAAATAAAATTATTATTATTATTATTATTACTATTATAAATATTGTGATAATTATTAGATGTTATATTTTAGTGATAAAAATAGTTGGTAAGGTTATGCCTCTTTAAGAGCAAAAGCAGGACTTCTCATGGAAAATATTGACATACTTAAAGAGAAGTATAGAGTATACATGTCACCTATATAACATAATAAACGACAATAAAGGGGTTTAACCGAGGGGCCCAATTTTTTTATTAGTCACTGACACCAAAGACAACATAGGAGAAATTACTTGTGCTTAATAAATGAAAGAAAGAATCGATAAAATATTGGAAATGAAAGTGGATGAAAAAGCAACTTGCCGCATGTGGGGAACGATCCCAATCAGGGAACGAAGGCGAAGGTTGTGAGATCGTTCCCCACCTGCGGCAAGTTGCTTTTTCATCCACATTTATTTAAATTAATTTAGCTTTTCTTTATTTTATTTATTAAGCACAAGTAATTTGCCCTATGTTGTCACTGGTGTCAGTGTTTGTTGGCTTCTTATCATATGACTATATAACAAGATATAACTCAACATGTCGCACCGCTTGCTCAGCTGTCTTCGCGCGGTCAGAATAAGTTTCGCCTTCCTTTTATCGCTGCATCGTGTCTTGACTAGCAACAAGGTACTAGATTTTCCTCATTGCAGATATTTAACGCATTAGCGATTACCTCACTAAGCAATCATCACAACTTTCATCACAAGTGTTTTTATCATTGTTGTATGTTTTTGGCATACTGCCTTCATATATTCGCTCTCCGAAAGCAGATCCCATTTCTATTCTCGCAAAATGTTTGGGAGGCGTAAAAAATGAAATAAAAAAAAAATGCCCATATCCCCCGGACTTTGGCAATCGACGTTATGTGGAGCATTTTGCAGGGAACATTGTCTGGGGTTATGCGCAGCCTTACCAGGTTGACGAATGTATTTCTATAAATCCTGTATTTGTGTGTGTGTGACGCGAGTACAGTCAACTAAAATTAACTGGAGAGTGCGTGTACGTGACGACAGCAGCAAGGCGACGACGATGGTAACGACGACTGCTGATTTTCTTCGAACAACCTAATTTTGGTGAATGATCGGCATACAGATGTGAGAATTTAATTTAATTCCTGGGCTTTACGTGCCGAAAGCACAATTTGATTATGAGGCACACTGTAGTAGGGGACTCCGGATTAATTTTGACCACCTGGGGTTCTTTGATGTGCCCTCAATGCACGGAACACCGGTGTTGTTGCATTTATCGAGGTGCGAGATGAGTAAGAAATGTAGAAACTAAATATTCGGGAACGGCGACTCGTGGTATAACCTGGAGGACACAAACTGGTCACTTAACGGCAAAACTGCGGTGCAACCTAAATCCCATCTGCTTTTATAGCCGTTCGGACGAGTGGCGCGGTGTGCTGCACGCCTTTGCCGAGCCGCGATTACATCTCGATAGTGGAATTCTGTACAAAGTGGTCATATTCGGACACTATGTGTTCCAGCAAAGGCAGGCTTCGATGTTTGATTAGGCAGCCCGGTAAGGAGGACAAGGAACGTTAAAGGGCGGTAAGACGTTTGAGAGGGACCAGGAGGTGAATCGTGCGGCGTTCAGAAATGAAGTTTCGTGGTAAACTTACTTTTCCATCGAGCTTTGAATGGGTGCACTCACCCCCGGCCGAGCTGCCGGCACCTTCTTACGCTTGGCATCTGGCTCGGTCACAGGTAGCAATTGAGAATCAGTGGCGACACTCGAATTACGTAGCTGGCATGACGACGCAATGGACATCATGGCATCAAGAACGCGCGCATATAGCCAATGACCAAACTTAGTAGACAACTTTGTCCACTTGGTCGGCCTAAATTTTGTAATGGTAATTATGTCATATCGTGCATGGATACCTGCATAAATTTAGTTTATCTTTCTTCTCGTGCATGTCATGAGATTCATGCGAAACCTCTCATGGCTTGCCATAGAGGAATGTCACGATTTGCATTCACAGCATTTCTCCGTATCATGTTATGGCATGCATGCGTGAAATGCCATTCGCGTCACGCATGCATGTAATGACACACATATCCCAAACGACGACGATGGCATGACAAAAGCGGAATAATCACGAGTTAATAGCAAAATATGACGATGACAGAATGACGTAGAATAATTACAGTTGATGGATAACGTTACTGAAGTGATGGCGATGGTAAAACGACACCCTGACAACTGCGTCATGATGATAATGCATCAACGACGTCCGTATGACGACAATGGCGTGATGTAAGAAGCCAACAAAGAATGACACCAAGGACAACATAGAAGAAATTACATGTACTTACTAATTGAATTCAATAAATTATAAATTAATGAAAATGAAAGTGGATGAAAAACAATTTGCCGCAGGTGGGCCAAGATCCCATGTCATCGCATTACGCGTGCGATGCTCTACCAGTTGATTTACCCCGGCACGTTCTCCCTTCTACTTTCTTGGGTATTTATGTTTTACTATTAGAACTAGCCCTGGGAGCGTTAGCCGGCGCCACCACTCATAAACCTTTGCGGCGGATGTGGATCATCCTTTCTGCCACAGGTGTCACGAGTACGCGATCTTTTTTGGGCGAAGGGACCTGGTAAATAAACCCGCACATGCTACCTGAAGGCATCAACATTGCTGGATTCAAGAACCTCGTTATGCAATGAATCAGAAGGGAGGGGTTAACCGAGAGGCCCGATTTTATTAATCATATCATAAGAAGCCAACAAACAATGACCCCAACGGCAACATAGGGGAAGTTATTTGTACATACTAATTGAAATAAAGAAATTATAATTAATGGAAATGAAACTGGATGAAATACAATTCGCAGCAGGTGGGAAACGATCCCACGTCTTCGCATTACGCGTGCAATGCTCTACCATTTGACCTACCGCGGCGTCGTTCTCCCATTCACTTTCTTGGGTATTAATGTTTTACTACTAAACTGGTTTCATTCAATTATAATTTCCACCTAATGGCACCTAATGACTATGAGGAAACGAACGTTAACTGCGTAGAGCAGTAGTGTACAGTGATGTCATATCACATATAGTGCTCGTTGATGGCTATGTGGTCAAGTCTCGCATATATGTAAAATTTCCGATGCCTTCTTTCTGCCTCTTACGGAGAATGCATAATGCATTTTATATGTTGCCTTGTATGTCTTGGTTCAAACGAACCTCAATTTCTTTTTTGAGTCGTACATTGCAAGAGAGTCTAAATTGATATTTCATAAGACGACACTTCAGATATTGATGCACTAGTTCTTTAATCCCTTCGTGTTTGCGTCTACAAAATGACATACGAAATGATTTTCGAAGCTCTAGATTTTCAGGGGACATTACGATCAGTAGCCGTGCGCAATATATAATACAGCGAAATTCGATGCGGGAGATTTTGTTACCCTTGCCTTGCCAGAAGTTGCGATAATTGGGTGAGATGGCACACCTTAACCGTGCCTTCTTTAAATGGCGGTTGGAACAATATCTAAAAAATCAAATGAATAAAACTATGGTGAAAAGTGCTTCCTCAGACCCGAACTTACAATGTATTTAGTGTGAGATGACATCGTAAGAGTTGACACCCCATCGGATACCACGCGAATTGGTAGGCATTATCGTTTATATCAGTGATACCTAATGCGTTTATAAGCTTCCCTAACAAAAATGAATAACACATGCGAGAAACAGGAAAATAAATATAAGTGATGATAATTATGGGATGCTGGAATTTGTCATACAGCCTTCAGCGGACGAAAGGAGCAACAAATGCTTGCCCATTGCCTTAAAGCGAGCACAGTTTGCGAAGACGTCATGGATAACTCTCGTCCAAGCAGATACTAAACCTAGCGTATGAAACAAAATTCGAGCGAGAATTGACTGCACTCCGTGTCATTAGTGTTGGGTGTGTCACAGAGAAACGGGACAAGAAAAAACGTTAAATTACATGGCTGTCGCTGCCTAATATCCCTGCGTGGGGGATAGCAGTCTAGCATTGCAAAACCATAAGCGCCCGTTCCCCGGAAGCGGGAACCTAATTGGCACGATGCGATGGCCATATAACTGCGCAGAAATTGCAGCCGAAAGTGAGGCCTCATTTGCGCATGCTCATAAAATGCTCTAGGTGGAACGAATCACGTTCACAGACACCATTAAGAGCGAAGCATGCGGGGTAAAAATGCAACAAATATGCGGATCCCGCGCACTGTGGGAATAGCTGTTATGCGCCGTACATTGCCGGCGGATGGCTAGCCAACATCATTTGGGGTTTTTCAATGTACTGCTATAGGGACTAGCGTGTTTGTGCAACGCAAGCGGTTGTGTGTGTAGCATGAGCATTGTTTCGACGACAGATTCTAGGCGATGACGACGATGACAACGATGGTTTGACGGTGATGGCATGACGGCTGTTTTGTTTTATTCCGACAAAGAGACGTTGTGGTGTTGTGCCATACATGTCACAATATAATTCCCGATGCAGTCTGAATGTTTATGCCAAAATACAAACACAAGCCAGCCGGAAACAAAATGTCGACGCAGGGATCACCTGTGCAAAAGCGATATATGACGCTTGTTGAGATGGCAACTCTCGTGAGAGGTGTATGCAGGGAGAAATGAGTCATATATATTTAACCATTCATACCCCTTGATTTCTGGAGAATTTGCCATTTTGGCGAATAGTTCACATCATGCCCGGGAAAATTGGCCAAATTGCAAGCACACCTTGTGCTCCAAGGAATCGGTTGCCGATATGTAAAATGCCTTTTTTAGAATGTCGAACAAGCCTCTGAATGACACGTGGTATTGCATTAAGGAATACGTGCACCTATAATATGTACCTACAATCTCATGGTAAATGTGCAAGGTTGCAGAAGCGATGCACCGCCACTGGCATTGCTTTCTCGGTCAAAATTTCGTGCTATATAAGTTGGATCATTCGGTGGCATATATATATATATATATATATATATATATATATATATATATATATATATATATATTCCCTTCAGTGACGGCGTACACGTTCGAGCATACAATTACTGTGCAGTAGTTGCAAGGAATAGACAACGAACATTAATCTTTGAGTAATTGCACATCCTGCTTTCCTAAAGCAAACCCATTTCCCTTCTGAGAGCATGATGTTGCTTCAGACGACCGCTTTGGCAAAGACACTACCGTCCTTGACGGGACATTTGATGTGGGGCGTTTAGATAGCCATTGCGAAAGATTTTCTTTACCTTGTTGGGATGCTTGCACCCAACATTTAACCTGTGCATGCAGTTCGAGCTGGTGACTCAATATTTTTACTGAAGGAACATAGTCCACAGACAGAGTCCCCATTAAGTGAATATTTAATTATTATGTAATCATGATGAGTCTCTATAAAATGCACAGTCGTTCTCATCCGACCTTGACTTGCTTTGTTTGAAGTCTCCAGCACCCTGGCATAAAATTACGTAACTTTCACACATTTAACGCCAGTCGATCGTAATTCATGACTGAATGGGATACACATATATATATATATATATATATATATATAAATCTGTATTACATTAAGAGGCCCGTGAGTTTTAAAGGTACCGATGAGTCAACATTGCATACGCAGGTATTATGCCTTCAAATAAATTTTTTTATTTGCTTAAAGCAAATGTCACCCAGTGGCACCACCTTGCCGTTCGAAATTAGGTCACTAAAACAAGCCCGTCCTTTGGCATCTCTGGGATCAATGGCAATAACACTTCCTATTAAAGAGAATATTATGAGACCACTGAAGAGATTATTATGGCAAATATTGATTCAACGTGGACGATTAAAATACTATTCCAGAAACCTCGCAGCATGTGTTTCGTGCCAAGACTAAGCCTAAGGAAAAGTTGCGCCTGAAGGGTCTGCACACCTCGAGCGCAATTCAAATGGCCCACCCCAGAGCGACGCGGTGGGGACATTGCATAAGCTTTCGCTGCCCTTTATAGTCTTTGGTGAGTGAGACGGCGCACGACAGAGGGTGCAACGGATTTTTGGCGCAGAACGCCAACGCGCGGCCATGCAGAAACCGACACAGAACAGAGAGTTGGATTTGCCGCTGCAATTGCTTTCGGTCAAGTGGCATGGACCGTTCGGGCATCCCACGTCATCACATGGACGTGTAATTCTCACCTGATTGCAGTTTGCGCGAGTTTGGCTTGCCAGAAAATCCAGCGGAGCAGTATGCGGTAACGAACCTACTGAGACGTGCAAGCGCGGACGGCTCAGAGTCCAGCGAAAACGAAACCTTTCGACCACCCGCGTCGTTGTCAAGGGTAACGGAAATTAGTTGTTTTTTTTTAAAACGCCGAATAGAACTGGAGAATTAGCATTTGTTTTTTGCATTATAGTGCAATGCATTTATTTTCTTTATTACGAGAGCTTTAGTACTAGTGAGCGAATTATAATGAGGAGTGCCTATGTCATAAGGCTAGTACTTGAATGTCCCGCGTGAATCGCAAATTGTGTCCTGCATTTACCTAGAGTTCTAGATTACTGAAGCTTTGTTCCTGATAAAATTGACGCCTTAGACCTTTTGGAGCATTATTGTAGCACTTGAGCATGACTTCCCTTTAAAGCAAGGACTTAAAAAAGGATTGGATGTTTGTCTAACATTAAATAAAACATGCCCTCGTACGAACGATGGTAAGAATGTAACTGTTGCTCTAGCGTACTTATTTTAATTTATATTCTTCTGCCTGACTCGCATAACCATTATGCATGCCCACCATTTGAATTTCATGCATAGTGCCCTCACGAAAAGATATCCTATGTATCATTAATTTTTTGGTTTCCTTATATTAAAAATACGAAGAAAATAAAACATTTTATTTAAAAAGCGTTGTCAGACTTCTGGTAATTTCTTATAAATATTTCCCGTGCTTGAGTTATCACTTAAGATGCAGAATATAGTTTACAATCAGTATGCTAGGCCTTGACGTAGATGACCGAAGAACGCATCTCTCTCACGAAAAAAAAAAAAGAACTTTTGTACACTACGAACTCATAAGCACTACACCCATGCCTTGAAAGATATCACCTCTGATGTGCCACAGCAGTTCAAAAGGAAAATTTCTCGTAAGTGGCCTCTTACAGACGCAATGACAACCGAATTACTAATTTCCTTCTTTTGCGTCTAACTAGTCACTGATGTACACACTAAACAAAAATAACGCGAAACGGGAGTAAACCGCTCGTCCTGTATCGCATTCCCGTTTCTGGGTTTTTTTTACTACGTACCAGTCGAGGTAAAAATTTACTACCATGCTGACCAAGTTTTTGTATGTAGAAACGAGAGTAATTTTTTAATCTGTGGGAAGGTTTTTAGGGACGATAGTGCGACTATATTTTTACTCCCATCACGAAGTTCTAGCGGCTATTCCTGAGAGTTATTTTTCAAGCCCATTCGCGAGTTTCTTGGGTCTGATGTGAGAGTATTTTTTTACCTCCTTCATTAACTTTTCTCAGCTTTATCTGATAGTAATTTTTCAAGCCCATTCTCGAGTTTGTTGGAGGTGATGTGGGATTACTTTTTTACATCATTCATCCAGTTTTCTAGGCTATTCCTGGGAGTTATTTTCAGGCCTATTCTCGAGTTTGTTGGTACTGATGTCGGGGTATTTTCTTACCTCGTTATCAAGGTTTCGTAGCTCTACCTGAGAGGAATTTTCAAGCCCATTCTGTGGTTTCTTGGAGCTGATCTCGGAGTATTTTTTTACCTCGTTCATCAGGTTTTCTCGGTTCTTTCCGAGAGTAATTCTTCAAGCGCGTTCTGGAGTTTCTTGGGCCTGATGTGGAAGTATTTCGAAGACAATTGAAAGATTACAAGGATGATTTCGTGGATCCCAAGCATGAGTGATTGTTTATTAGTTGTGACATGTTTCTTATAAAAAAGTCAGGCATGAGTTAATCATCACAAAACTATAGCCTTACAAAATGCTGTGATAAGCATAATAAATATTTGTACTAATACACAGACTGGGGGCTGGTAACTGCCCATTAGATCTCTCATAGCAAAATAAAATACATCACAACACATTCAATGTGCAATCCCACTAAAGTACAGTGAAAACAAGCAACATACAATATAAAATCTAACTGATAAATATACAGTCAGTACTAGAGACGTTCACATTAAACCCACTGAATATGCAGGTCATTCCTTCAAACAGGCAGTTGTCCAGAACATGGGTGTGCAGTGCATCCAATGGATTAGTATGAACATAACTATGCAACATAAAAATATTGCACTTAAGGCCAAATGGCATCTGCTGCTAACGGCCATTACTGCGCCAGACAAAATGAAACAACCATGTGGTAAATACAGCAAGCATTCGTACTATCACATTAGTGCCGGCCACTGCCCATCATATCTCTCACTGCAAAAGGAAAACTATCAACCCATTCACGATGTAGTGAAACTAAAGCACAGCAAAAATAAAATGACACACAATACAAAATCTAACTCACAAATACACAGGCAGTACTAGAGATGTTCACATTAGACACACTGAATATGCAGATCATTCCTTCAAACAGGCAGTTGTCCAGAACATGGGTCTGCAGTGCATTCAATGGATGATTATGGACAAAACTATGCAACATAAAAATATTGCACTTAAGGCCAAATGACATCTGCTGCTAACGGCCACTACTGCCTCAGACGAAATGAAACAACCATGTGGTAAATACAGCAAGCATTCGTACTATCACATTAGTGCCGGCAACTGCCCACCACATCTGTCACGGCAAAATAAAAACTATCACAACACATTCAAGATGTAGTGAAGCTAAGTCAGTAGTAGAGATGTTCACATTAGACCCACTGAATATGCAGATAATTTCTTCAAACAGGCAGTTGTCCACAACATGCACGTGCAGTGCATTCAATGGATCATGAACAATACTATGCAACATAAAAACATTGCACTTAAGGGCAGCTAGCATCTGCTGCTAATGACCATTACTGCCCCAGCGAAACATTAGTGTCGGCAACTGCCCACCATATCTTTCATTGCAAAAGAAAAACTATCACGACACACTCAAGATGTAGTGAAACTAAAGTACAGTGAAAATAAACAAGTGACACAATATACAAAATCTAACTCTTAAGTATTGCAACAAGCAAATGAGAGGGCACTAGAGATTATCATTAGACCCATCGATAGCATGCTGACCTTCAAACAGCTAGTTGCCCAAGACATGGGTGCACAGTGCAATGAATGGATAGTTAGGAAGAAAACTGCAACAACCATGAGCAACATGTTCTATAAACTTTCAAACTTTCTAAAAAATGACCTCACTCAAATAAGGAAAGTGGTGATTGCTAATACACACGAGAAAACATATATGTGAAAACAGCCATTAACTGATACTAAAGCCCCTCCATACACGTTTCCGCCGACCAGGTTAAGTACCGCCAACCTACCCTCTTCCTCCACGTTCCTCTGCCACTCGCCCCCTTAGCTTCCGGCGTCAAGCGGAACTTCCGTAACTGCAGCTTCCTGTTCCCAGTGGAAGTAACGCTATGTTTTTCTTAACGTTGTTTACTTTCGCGTCGATGGACAGGCTTTAATTGCACCAGCTGCGGTTTGACCTGTGAATGCGATTCCATCCAAGTACCACCGCCTATTGTAACCAGCGATCTGATCGTGTTCGCTGTTTCGCGTCAACCTGCGACGGGTTGTGCCACGAGACAACGTACAGTGGAATGTAGTGCCTGGGCGCTTGGAGACCACTGCCATTTTTCGTGCATTTAGAAAACAGCGACCGCGAATTACTACTTCAGCGGAATACAACAGCTTGTCGCCTTTGCATTCTTCTCATGGTGACTACCACAGCTCTGCTAAGCACGCGTGGGCATCTCACCATCGGCAGTCAAAGCGGAAATTCCCGCAGCACAACTCCAGGAAGCGGTAACGCCGGAACCGGAAACTTTGAAACTGGAAATGCTGGAACCGGATTTGATGTGAGGGGAAAAGGCGGCGCACAACAAAGGTTGTCGCTACTTAAGAAAGCGGCAGTGGCGCGTGGATGGAGGGGCTTTAACTGATACCACTCCCCCTTGTGCTCAAAGAAAACGTATGCAGCCCTTTTTCCACACAAGAGGAACATGTTATACAACTGTATTGCAGTACTTATGGGTACAAGCCAGATGTCAATTTCGTTGCCTAAATATTGTAGTGCTTCTTAGATAGAAAAGGTAATTGAGTGTGTTGCCCTTGTCTGTTTCTAGGCATGCAGTTGTGATGGATGCCATATGCTTGTGTGACAAATTGAACATAGTGCTATAGGTACGACTACAAGGATGTATATTTGTAGCTGCCCTCAAACCCCTTCATGTTGCCAGTCAGCATCTATGGTGTATCTTTGTATTGCTCATCTAACACTGTTTACACACAGAAGGCATGTCTGAATACCAAACCACCTTATTCTCCACAGTTACTTTAAAGTGAATGCGTTGTGACAAAGTGTAATGTGAGAAGTCCATGATAAAGAAAAAAAAATAAACAGCTAATTCAACTCCCCCCTGAATTACCAATTTCTGGGCCATTAAGTTTTGCATAATACACTTGTGGTGATTAACACAGAGCCATGTTGGCCTAACCCTAGTGGCACAGGACATCCTTCAAATTATCAGTTGGTACAGAATCACTGAGCATGCTGCTGGTGCTCTTGCCCCCGCTGAGAATACCTGTCGCAAACTAACACACATTTTGTTGCTAAAGGTCGATTACAGAGATACTAAAGAGAAACAATAAATCATTTTAGACTGATAAAACAATCTTTCAGAACTGTATTCATGAACATTGTGGCAATAAGCGGATTAATAGATGAGAAGATTTAACTTTCAAGTTTTATGCAGTGCCCGCACATCAGTGTGGAGTCATACTTCAACTAAGTATATTCTTTGACACCTTTACAACAGAATTCATCAATATTGGCCAGTAGAACATTAGCTAGACCCGAACAGACACCGTCAAATTCCATATCACAGCGAGCTGGTGCAGGAATTATAAGGTGGTGGTGGCGACACCAGTTTTCGTTTTTGCAAGTTATCTGGCTTATCAAGCCAATTCTCATGGAGGGAGTTGTTTTTTCGGTGTTGTAGAACAATGATTTAATAACGCTCAAATAAATTTTCCCTTTCGTGTCCCTTTAAAGGAAGCACTGTGCTACATGGCTTGGGCAAGCTGCCAGTCACAGAACCCACGAGTGCTTTTGTTAGGCAAAATATTTTTTACAGTAACTTTCTTGAGGATATGCATCTGAAAATTTTTTTGCCTAGCAATAGTTCTTGTAAATATTGACTAAATCCAATGCTTTCACCTGCAGCTTTGTGTAGCTCAAATCCAGAAAGCAGTCTGCAATAAATGTCAAAACCCTGTGGGCCTTTTCGAGTAGATAACGTGGAAGACCCAGAACGAAGCGAAAAGGCAGGCCAGGCCTGCCAGCAGTGACGATGTCACAAACAATCGCTGCACATCCATGTGTAGCGCCTCCCTTCAACCTCTTCTTTTGTAAAAGGAGCCTTAAGGAGGCCCCGCGCGAACTGAAAGCCTGAGTTGTTAGCATCCAGGCGCAGCCTCTTCAGCAGGCACTTTTCAACATATACACCGTCGCCGATGTCTACCTGTGAAACAATAGAACAAGCACAGATTAATTTTCTACACTTTTGATCAAGGAAAGGTTAGGAAATAGGGTAAGGTTTGCAAAAACGGAAGTAGCTGCTTCTTGTTGATATGGTTTAAAGAACAAAGTACCCTTACGTATACCATACGTGCGTTGTGCTGAGCTGTGTACTTTCACCTAAGACTTGAAAGTATTGGGAACTTCAATGCGAAAGAAAGACATTCATCTGCCTAGCTCTAAGCGAATGCGTTCCACCCCTTGGCACAGAATGAGATCTGGTGCTGTTCTAGCGATTAGCAGACATTGAAAGCTTCAAGCCTGATTTAGTAT
Source organism: Dermacentor andersoni (assembly GCF_023375885.2). NCBI lineage: Eukaryota > Metazoa > Arthropoda > Arachnida > Ixodida > Ixodidae > Dermacentor > Dermacentor andersoni. The sequence goes on along the minus strand of NC_092815.1, from coordinate 115,824,855 downwards.
TAGGCCAAGGGTCAAGCTGTGCTCGATTATAGTCGTATACAACTTTAGAAAAACAGGGGCGTTTACTCCTCCGAGGCGGATGCACACGAGCATCCACTAATGGTTGCGCACTCTGGACTGATGTCATGCGCCGGACGGCCGGTGGCCCGCCGTCGGAGAAGATGGCCGCCCGGGCTTCGAACTAGGCCAAGTCGCGTCAGCTGTGCGCGTCAATGCCTCGTCACAGTGAATTCCCAAACAGTTTGTCATTGTCTATCATGCCAGAAATATTACTGCGAGCTTACGATGTGGCATCTGTGCCGCGTGCGTGTATTCTAAGCCGTGATCCGGCGAAGAAACATTGCAGCGAGCATTGCTGATGCTGCGCTATGCTTTGCCTGAAAACAGGATGTCTCGGTGACTGCTGCATACACACATCCTGCCTGTTTGTTCCATGTTTTTTATTTCGCTCCCGAGTGAAGTTAGGACAAGAAAAGTTTGCCAAGGTCTGGTGCCTGCTGTCAGCTGCGGGTGAGTTCGTGTACCGTGTCGCTGCATTTTCCGTCGGACGGGGTAAAGTGATGGAGCAAAACCATTCTGAGGAGAAATTAGAAAAGCGTGCGTGCGTGAAACAAACCTACGAGCGTCTCAACAGAAAATATTTGCAAAAGAAGCCTCCAATGCAAAGATTTGTCGCCGTCAACTTAGCGTGAATGATTGTTGTCAACAGTGAGATAGCCGAGCGTCTAACAGCGGTGTTCGAGCGTTGTGTATAGCACCGTCGATTGATTTCTTTCCACCAGTGCTCATCGCGCACGCAAGCTGTAGAATGCGTGCTGTGGCACAGTCACGCATAAGTTGTGTTGCCAGCGTTCCTGCTTCCATGCGTGTTTGCACTTACTCATATTTGTCCTTTTATTTTATATTAGCATTTGTTTTTGCTAGTTTTCTTTCAGCAAAGTCTTTACACATTTTCATTAGCCAATCTCATTCAAAGCACTAACTCCTGTACACTGCACGACTGGCCTCTTCCATCTCATTAAAACCTTTCTCGCTGGTCTACCTCGTCTTCTCAATCTGCCTACTCGCTGCGTTTTCTGTCCTTGTTTCTTGTGCTGTTGCTGCAATGTGACTAACCAACTTGCTCAAAACAAATTTTGATCGCCTATCAAAACAGAAAGGTTTAGAGATACATTTTCTTAAAAGCGTCATGTGGGTTGCACAGTAACTTTGCCTCTTACCTCTGTTCATGTTTATGCGTCAGTGCATGTGGCAGCTAGCCAGAAGTGCACATGAAAGGCTGCATATTGTGAAACACCTTGCTATGCTGTTGAATTTTTCATGCATGCAGTCTTAGTAAACAAACGGTTTCACTGCCTATCACATATGATGGTGAAAATTTTCAGCACGAATAACAATGTGCAGTGGGGTGTGATTTCTGTCTGACGCTTTCGCCGTTGCAAATACATTATTCAGTGAATGGAGCCCAGCAAAGCAGTGCACTAAGAGCTTTTGCAACTTTCACCCTTTATTACTTCACAAATGACATTGTCTGAACCTGGCCGTTGATCGACATGCCGATGGCTTGTGAATTAAATAATTGCCTCAATAAAACACATTCAACTTCACTCAGCATTTTTTAGCACAATGCTAGCAGAGCTATTCAGGGTGAATAATTGTACTTACATTGGTGTTACTTGCCCGGTCAGATAAACAAATACAACAATGGCTGCGGTATGACTGTGATTTGACATGCAGACTGCTAATGGTGCCTTTTGAGCGTGCCCTTGACTACTGCTATTAATAGCTACCCGCCTGGGTATATTGGGCCTAACTAAGCTAATGATGTTTGATAATTGTTCTCTTATTCGCATTACTTGCCTGGGCCAGGTAACCAAAATAAACAATGCCACCACATGAATGTGTGTTTGCATGCAAGCTGCCAACAGTGGCTGTCATTCTCCATTGATTGCTGCCATTTCACCAACAGTGGCGACGGATTGACTGCGCTTTGACGTGCAGACTGCTAATGGTGCCTTTCAAGCGTGCCCTCGACTACTGCTATTAATAGCTACCCGACTGAGTATATTGGGCCTAACTAAGCTAATGATGTTTCATAATTGTTGCCATATTCGCATTACTTGCCTAGGCCAGGTAACCAAAATAAACAATGCCACCACATGAATGTGTGCTTGCATGCAAGCTGCCAACAGTGGCTGTCATTCTCGCATTGATTGCTGCCGTTTCACCAACAGTGGTGACGGCTTGACTGGGCTTTGACGTGCAGACTGCTAAAGGTGCCTTTGAAGCGTGCCCTGATGACTTATTTCATCACAGGGCCCATCATGCTCATAGGTGGCTGCCCAATAGAGTATTTTGGGCCTTCTGACATTGGCATTATTCATCTCAACGGGCTGGAAAAAACAGTAGGGGCAGCACAACTGCACGCAAAGCATAATGTGCTTTGGCGTGCAGGCTGCTAAGAGTGGCTGTCAATTTCATTCACGTTGACTACTGCTTTTTCGTGTGAAGCTGGACAGTGGGTGCCCGAATGAGCATTTCGGACCCCACATAGTTATTCAGCGTTAATAACTGCATTTTCATTCAGATTTTCCGGCATTTCAGCACGTTTCCATGCCAACGCTTATATTGAGCATGATCTGTGCAGGACGTTGCTTTTTCAGAATTGGGCTTCCATTAAAAGGAATATGTCATCAAATGAACTGCTTATTTATTTGAGAGGCCACGGGAGAATGCTTGGCTGCTGTGCTTGACACACAGTACACCGCTTCAGTGATGGGAGATCCATTGTTGCGTTTGCCGAGGTATGTGTGGCTGGCAGGAGGTGTGGACCTCGCTTCACGCAGAGTCAGAGACTAGGAGAGTTTTCTCTGTGAATAATTCTTTATACAATGTTTACATGTTGTCGTCGTTATCAGGACAGAGACCAACAGAGCAGCTGCAAGCTGCTTAAGTAACACCCCTCAGTCCAAAGATCCCCCAGACAGTCCCCAAGGACGAAACAAGGTCGAGAGAGAGAGGGTCCGGGCAGCCTCCGGGGTCCTAATGCCGCTCTCGGTGGCCGGCGCTTCCTTGAACTGCGCTGTGGCGTCGGGACGATTTGGCGGTCGGTCAGAATGGTGCGCCGGTCAAGTTTTATGGCCCGCATAGGACAAAGGGAACCAACTGCAAGGCACTGGGTCGAAACACAGCCCTCCTTTGGAAACTGTCCCAAACACAGCGGGAGTCGTTTGTGGTGCGGGCGCCGCCAGACAAACGAGGGGGAGGGGGGGGGGTTGCATTGCTGCCGGGACGGGGAGGGGCCGAAAAGCAGTCCGTGATCCGGTGGCTGCTTCCGTCGTGGACGCCGTGCAGCCGCGAGGAAACCTGAGCCGTGCACGTAGTCGTGTCCGAAGCAGGCAGGCACCATGCAGGGATGAATGCTGCCTCCACGGTCGACAAACCATAGCACTGGCCTTCCGTCAGGCAAATCCCAGGGCACAAACATAACACCACATACGCTTCGAGAACTCGTTAGTGATCTTCTCGATCGTCGGTATCTCGTTGTGGTGAAAGAAATCGTGCACACGACCTCAGCGCACATGTGTCCTACTTCGTGCTGCTTCTTCTTTTCTCCACATTTTGTGGGCGTTTTCACGAGGGTGTCGACAGTTTGCCACCCGAAATATGCGAAGCTTTGACCTCCCTCCTCACCTTTAACACGGTGCTTTCGCTGACACTGAGCATCTTGGGTTTGTAATGGTTGCGATAAATGCATTGTTTTATATAAGTACTTGTTCAGTAGCAACTGATTCATTTGAAGCTCGGAACAGGAGTAGTAAATGTGCCGTGTACATGCAAACAAGCACAAATGCCATGCAGAGTTGCTCTTTCTACTTTTGCCACTTGCAATGAAGCTAAAGAGCAGACGACGGGCAGCGTTGTGGAAGGCACGGGGTTATTTTTCTGTCGCGATCTGGCATGTGCTGTAGCACATGAGAGCTCTACTAAACCAGTCATCAAAGTCTTTATTTATACCGAGAATTGCGCGTTTCCGAAGCACGATTTTTTGAGTGGGATTATTTTAGTCGCGGAGGCAATCGGACGTCGCGCTTCAGTCATCTGGGCGGGGCCTCCCCTTTTTTCTAAATTTGTATCCGACTATAGTGACGCACAAGTGCTCGAGAACTATTGAACAAGACGCAATTGTTTTCGATTTACTGACTGCACTTGGGTGTAAAGCTTTTGTCTGAGAAATGAATAAACCACATACACAAGCAGCATTTTCATAGTTAGCACAGTCTTTAATAGGTACTGATACCTTCAATTTAGAAAGCCCTGTATATTGGGCCTCATCAAACTAATTTCATAAAAGGTTTGGCAAGGTAGAAGCATAGAATTTTAGAGTCATTAGAAGACAGGTGAAATGAGTTATTTATTGCCATTATTACTCAAATTTAAAATTTAGACTACTCGTCCAGTTTGTACATGCCACATAAGCATGTAGATATCAAAAATGGGGATTAGAGAAAACCTTCCCTTGGAGGTTCATCATTGGAAGCAGTCATGCCCTCGAGGAGAAATAACTTCTTTTTCTGCAGGCAGAAATGAGGCTCGGGTATTTTATTGACACATATATATGCCCATGCATATATGTTATCTCTGCTGTAAACCTTTTTTTCATGTATATGCAAGGTGTGTGTGTAACATCTCATTGTGCACAAAATCAAATCCATAAGAACCCGACAAGAAGCTAAACAAACAAGAGAGCAATCCCAGTGACAAGCCATGCTAAACCAACGAGGTAGCCATCCCAGTAACAACCCGTATCAAAAATTTTACTGACATGAATTCTGACCTTTGAAACATAACATGTCTATATGAATACTATCTACATTAGGGCGATGGGCAACTTTAAACAATGGCTACGCCAACATCAGAACTACGTGGATGAGAAAAGAGTGGCATCAAATGCTTTGGCAGAGCATGCAGCAATGACTAAACACAATAGTGACTGGATAGTGTCTAGCATAATCGGCCAGGAAAGAAATTGGAAGCCATGCCTGTACCCGGATTCCCTGGAGATGCAATCAACAGGACACACGTTTATCTGAAACCAAGGAGCCCACGCCCATCTTATGCTAAAACTTACTTAATTAAATATGCACTTCCACTTTTTTTAGCCTTATTGTGAACAAGGCTTCCATATGGAAGCCAAAATGTATTGCTTTTAATGTTGTATTTGGTTGGTCTATGTCTTTCTTTGTCATGTTTCATACCGACCACACAGGCTTCTATGAAACTCTTGATACAACTTTTGTGCGAAAGCATTGCTTAAGGCACTTTTGCCTAAACCATGTCTTAGGCGGTACAACGCATTTTTCTAGACACGAAACCTCAATTCATGGTTCTTAAAAAGGCATTTTGGCTAGATTAATATAGTCTATATATAGTATATAAGGCATAATTACTCAAGCGTCCAATTATATTTAACTCAGAGGAGGCTACTTTAGGTAAATTCATTAAACTGAGGGCACTCCACCAAAACATAAAATTCGTGATCAGCCACTAGAAATCCTGAAAATGGCAATACAGTAAAATGATTGCATATTACACAAATGTATCCTACAACTCGAAAGGCAGCGCCAGTTTTGTACGCACCTTTGAGAAAGCACACAGATCACGTGCTTTATTGTCGTGCTGTCCAGCTTCCAGCAGTGCAGCAGGTTCCTGCTTGATGTAGGGATGCCTCCAGAATCCGCATGGCCTTCAAAAGTAAGAAATGTTTAATTTATTGTGTTGTGAACCTGGGAATTTGTGATTTACCAGTGTCATGTGGAATTGCAAAGAGAGCCTCACACAGCCAGCTGCATGAATTTGCGTCTGGTTGCACAAATGTCTCTTTGTTATATCTAAGGAGGTTACACTGATATATTGTAACAAGCGAAGTTTCAGGAAGGAACGAAATCAGCAACAACAGGCTACCAGGACAATCAAAAACAAAACTCAAATATGCAGTAAAACGTGGCGCATTGGATTAAACAAAAATATTAAGCACATGAAAAGCATTCTGAAAGCTAGACCGCGATTTTGTAGCGATGCTATTCCTTTTCGTTATTCGTTAGTGGTTTGACCGTCGCCCCGGCCCGTGCTACGTACTGGAACAGCCGGCCGTTTGCGGTAAGCGACAAGAGTGGTATAGAATCGAGGGGTAAGTATCGCTACAAAATCGCAGTCCTTACTTTATTACGCACTGCCGTATAACCTACGACTGCAAGAGCTGGCATCCCGTCCGTAAGAATTGGTTGGTCTATGTCTTTCTTAAAGGGCGGTGTCTGAAATGTGTCGATTAAAAATAAACTTCGTTACTGTAATATCGGCCTATGTCGGGTCTGCAACATAGAAGACAAATACGCGAAGACACTCAAGAACATAAACAATACACAGGTTCTCGCGACGTGGTCATCCAAACCAAACTGTATACATAGAAAAATCTTCATACAAGCTTCTATCTGCTTAAGCGTCAAACATAGGAATCGTGTGCCAACGCCCGAAGCCCATGATACATCGATGGATACATTACACATGTACTGTACTTGCGGGAATGCATATATAACGAATAACTTCTTGCCAGAAAACTACCGAACGAACAGCAACTTTCAGTGTTTTCATAATTGTGTGCCCATTCAGGCATAGCAATCAAGGCGGGTAGCATATATTTTACAGCAGAATGCAAGTACGCTGTAACATCAGAGGAAGCCTTCGTGAAATTATTTGCTAAATGTGCACAGCAAGACGGCCAACCTACGATCAGAAAGCGCGTTGCTCTAGCTAGTTACACAACGTTCATTACGTAAATCATAAGTTCAAGAATGCGCGCAAGGGCCAAACTTGCTTACCTTTCAAAAAGACTTGGCCAACGCTCCTTCGTCTCAAAGGTACCGAGGCACCGACGTTTTTCTGGCGCAAGCACTGTAGAACTTCCGATGAACTCCAGCTCCACAAAAGCACAACCTTCAACAGTCTTCCATACACTACGATTCGAAGCTCCAGTACCAGACTTTTCACGAGAGCGCGGGCAGGCAGCTCGGCAGAACAAAGGCAGCTCGGACGGGCGCTGTAGTAAGACACTCACTGTCGACACTGGTAGATCGCACGAAACACACGGCGAACTAACGGCGTTACACAAGTCCGGAGGGTTTGCGATGGTTACTGCACACGACAAGGAGCAGATTTTGTCTAGGCACTTCTAAAATATAACTCAAATACCGCCTTACTGCAAGGTGCATTCACTACAACCAACGTGGTATGTCGACCAAACAAATACTGCAGTGGTGCCACTCTACGGTTTTTAGAAAAATGTATCGTAAATGCGAAAATTACGTGTTTTTTCCTACCAACAATCGGTAGGGACACTTTAACAAATTTCTTGGGTCCAAAAGTGTTAACTTTGTATAAATATGCACTTTTTTATACGAAGTTTAAGAAAATGTACTGTATATATTAAAAAAAAACAATGAAGCGGATGTCGCCTTCAAGATTCGCAACCGCTTCAGTGGCATGCAGTTTACAAAAGCACGGCCTTCGAAATCGGACTTAGTCGCTCAAACGAAGCCGTAGCTGGGAGGAGGGCAGGCATTTAGGCCCCAATTGTTGGGTTTACAGTGCCTAGGTAGGCTTCCTTATTTATAAAGAATATACAGGGACTTACGTCGAAGCATGAGCGAGCTTTAAGCAGGGGACACACGGTACGATTTGGCGTCCGATCCAACGTGCGTGTATCCAAACGGTCGAGCGGCGCGTAAGCTCCGCCCAGATCCAGCCCCCCCCCCCCCCCCCCCTGAGTACATATTCACGTCGAGAAACGCAATATAAACAACTCTGCACAACACTGCTTCGCTTTACGAGAACACTGTCAATAAAATTAGGCCCCTGCAAATGACAGAACACTTCACGACGGCGCGTTATCCACTGACGGCTCCGGTGACAGCCAGCGATACGGCCGGCAGGCATAGCTAGGCGGACGCTGCGGCCGACGGCGCTTGATCCAGCCCGAGCTCGATGAAGAGGGCTTATTTTTGCCAAAACAATTAACGCTGTGCACTTAGGTAGCCCGTAATTAAATACAATTGGTTTACTCGACGCAGTCGTTGCGAAGGGCAAACGTGCAAGCGAAGCGAGCAGCCTCGCTCAGACGGTCGGTGTGTGCTGTTTGCCCGCGGAAAGGCCCTCGCGTCGCGGCTCCCGATTTCGACGGTAGCTTAGTGCTACTGTACTAGGCGCTGTTTTGCATAATAAGCACACGTTCGAGATAACTTTATTGAACTGGTAACTATTTCGTGTCGGCAACAAACTGCAGCAGGCAAGGAAAAAAAAAGACGGCGAGAAACCGGCCTGCCAGCGCCGCCTCCGTGGAGGGAACGTCAGAGAACGTCACATTAGCTGCAGCCAAACGACGGTGCGGTCAGTGTGGTTGTCGGACACATCAGACTATGAAAATTTGCCCGGTTTGTCGCATGCCGGACGTCCGATCCGGCGGTTCGGCACGGCAAAACACCTCGATTCCGGCTGCCGTTCAGGCGCGTCGGACGCCGGATCGGACACCGAATCGGACCGTGTGTCTCCCGCTTTCGCTGGCGAACACGAGCCCATCAGCGCGCCGTCCGTGCAGCTCGGTCTGCTTGCAATGGTGGATGGCCTACGGGCTTCTTTGACGCCTACTGAGCACAAATTCATGATCACCGCTCGTATACACGCTTCCTACAGCGCTGGCTGTCGTGTTTACGAGATTATATGCCCTCATCTTGAATTGGTGAGACCGCTCGACATGACCGCATCTATTTCTAGTGCGTGAGGCTTTCCATTGCCTGTCACTACAACTTACCAACGTTTTGTTTATTTTGTGCTACAGTGGGTCGTGACGATTCCGTTCACAGCTTCAAAGTGGACAAGAGACAGTCGTTTTCTCGCTCGTAGAAGCATGAAAAAGTGGGCTTGTGCTTGGCAATGAACTTTGACCGACACGCTTGCTTCCGGCCGGAGCAGCAGACGCGACAACTCGCCGTTTGTAGGCTGCCGGCCGATGGCGGTATCCCTCGCGAACGGCAAGATATTTACCCGCCGTAGAGAGGATCGGTCCAGGAACGATTCTTGAGGCGATTTTTGTCGCTGAATGCGAGCATGGCCACGCCGGTTCGCCGTGCAGAGCGGAATCGGAACATTATTTTTCGATGAGTTCGCACTGACGCAATGCAGTCGATTGGCTCGTCGGTCGTGCAACGGGCGGCGCGCCGGCAGGAAGCCGCGTCCACTTGAGGCACCTCTTACGCGACGTACATACGTTCCAAGTTTCCAACGTTCTGCCGTTCCGCTGGTGGATGCACCGCCACGGCATCGATCTTTGCTATTTCTGCCGCGGCCGTGCCTGTCGCCGAGCATAGGCTTAACTGGATTGGGCGGAGCTTGCAATGATAGAGACCTTGGGGAGTAAAGTGGTAGTATTTAATCACGTGATCTTCAGGTTGGTTCCAGATCACGTGGTTTTAAACTCTCAATAGATGGTTTTTGGTCACGTGATCTAAAACTCCGTACGTCGTAAAGCCGGCTCATGACATCCTTTTACTACGTTTCTCAGAGATGGTAGTAAAACGATGTAATGTAACGCATTTTACTGCCTCATGCCAGAGTAATTTTCTGGTGCAAGGTAGTCTTCAAAGCTCATGAGCCGCAAAAACCCCGATGTCGGCTAACTTTTGCTTACAGTGTAGACAAGCTCATAATTGGGCTGTCTCAGGTAACGTGAGGTACAGTATAGGAAGTGCAAAAATAAGAAAACTATACCGACATATTGCTCATAAAAAGCACTGCCGACAAGTGCACTGACACACTGTGAAATAAATCTAAAAGTTTCTGGTACGTTTCGTAGACAAAACTTTGTCTACTCTCAGGATACTGTGGTATAAGTACAGCGACATTAAGCTATATAGCCTGTTAGTAACAGTGACATTATCACAGGAGTTTCCTGCAGCTAGCGCAGGTCTACGTGGGAAACTTATAGTACGAATAATCATTATCAGACACACAGAAAAAATCAAAAAGGCATCTACACCACGTTCTCGACAGTTTTCGGTTGAACGAGTAGCACAGCAAAGGGTTCGCAGCTTTTATGAGCCATCGTATTGCATCATGCTAGATTTTACGGCCTTCAATATTTTTACATATACAAACTATTATATGTTTTTGTATAGCTGTCGTTTATTTCTGCGTGGTCTGTTTTCAGTGTGATCATTTCAGTGACTGCCTCCGACGACGCACCCATTGTTTGTTTGAATTTGCCGGAAATTCTTTCTACCAACATGGAAGCTTTTCGTGAGCATCTCATAGGTACACTATTTTCGTTTTTATATCATAAAGAGTTTCGATTGCTTGATGTGACGTATCATGTGGCATGAACAGATTCATCTACGGCTGCCGGTATACCGTTCCCATACTTTGCTTGGAGTGCATTTATTAAATTTTATAGAAAAGTTAATCGCAAGGAAAAGGACGCCAGCTCTCTATGTAAATTATGGCCGACGAAAGCCAGAATTGTAGTCATTAGGTTAAAATTGTAGAAGCTGGTGACAGCAAAAGAAATCTTACTTATTTAAGTGTAATAATATATCATAAATAAATAAACACAATGCGAACATAATTCCTACGGCAGTCGTGAACTTCAGCTTGCAGATTCATTCAGAAGGAAATAGAGCGCAGCTTCTATTGGCTCTATGGAGTTGGAAAATATTGGACGGCAGAATAGAGCCCTGTAGTGCGAATGGGCGTGTGCATAGCTCGACTACGCATGCGCCCAACATAATCGCCGCAACACATTAGTGGGTGGTTCAGTCGTGCCTTTCATACATGACGCCTGTGACTCCGAGCGTGAACGCGACGCTTGCACCACGTTGCACAGTAAGTGAAAGCACTACTAGAAGCATGAAAGACGTCACATCGCATGAGCAACAGCGCAAGAACAGGACAAGGATTAAAGGAACCGAAGACTTGGGTGACAGTGCCCGTGTTCGCTTCCTTAAAGGGACCATGACAGGAAGCTTTCGGCTTTGATTTCTGCATTACATGTGAAATGGCGCGTTTCCTACAGCCTGCTGTCAAAATTGGAGGGCACTGAATGTGGTAGAAAATTTAACTTTGAAATATTTATGTCTCAGTGGAATCTTACAGCTGTATGGCAACGCTGAATGGTGACGAAATAAACCGCACCATCAGAAACGTTTCTCTCGGAGCAACGGAAATCGATCTTGAAGGCCATGGTTTTGTATACTACAAGCACAAGAAAAGAATGCAGGAGCTGACAGAACGTCAGCGCCGCTATGCGTCGTTTCGCTTTTGCATGTGTTATATAGACGTGAAATATTTGGGCAATATCCGTGGCCAGTTGTGAACTTACGTAACCGTCGGCATCTTAGAGTCGTGATTTGTTAAAGCTGGTAGGCATTCGGGCATTATGGCAGCCGTGCACGCATCACCTGCGAATTAAATGACTTGAGCTAGCTGTCGCAAATGCTGTGAGTCGCTATAAGAAAACGTAATCGTATGCATTATGCTACTCCGGCTCAGAGGATGAAATTTCGAACAAAAAGAAGCCTATGTCTCCTCCTACGTGCAAGTGTTATACCATAGAATCACACGAGACCTTACTGGTCGATCAGCTCAGGCCGTGCTATATTGAGAAGCAAACCAAGGACGCAACGCTACGCCTGACATGTGTCGCAACGCCCCCGCAAAAGATGACAAGACATCGGAGTATCGATCAACGCTTCCGTGTCACTTCTGGGAAAGGAAGAAGATTTTAGTGGTGGGAGCGCTATTTGAACAGCTGTCAGCTGTGTTGTGCAATGAAAGCAGACGCCCACTAGTTCGAACAACAAACGCACTGGTATAAGCAAATTTCCTTGAAACCTTCTGGTGCTTTCTTTTATAGGCTGTTGGAGATTTGTAAGCATTCCGAGAAAGAAACGTTCGTCAAAAGAAAAACCTCGAAACGTTCCGCTCGTGTATAAAGCGCGTTGTATGCCTTCCTGCTGCGATGCTGGCGATATATTTATTCTAAGGAAACCAAGGAATCGTACTGACTCGTTTCCCAAAGGTCATATCATTAAAAAATATATCGTGGCGGGTCGTCTTCTAACCACTTACGACCAACTTTCTGCATAATTCATCGACTTCATCAGCCTATCAGCTACCAAGAGGAGTAGGAGAAATTTCAAGCAACTAAACCCTTCAGCGACGTCTGGCGGAAGCAATAAGAAACAGAGGAAAGCGCAACCACCCACACGAGGCTACATTGTTTGAATGACAACTGCACCTTTCCAGCGCACTCAGGCCCAGTTTAAAATTATGAGCAGAAGCTTTGCACGGCAGCTTGGGAAATCATTCTAAAGAAAATTACCAGATCAAATTGAAACAAAATAAACAAAATTTGCAATTCAGTTACACAACAAGACAAACACGGGAAAAAAAACGAATTGATCTACAAATAGGGACGACACTTGTTTCCATTGACGAAAGCGTAAACTACTAACACAAGCAATACACAAAATACAGTATAGTCAGCAAGGAAAACTCCTTAGCAACAGCCAAAAGAGCAAATTTCTTATAACCTTAATATAAGCACTCCTCCGTATTCATAACAATGTATGCAAGATGTGAGCAATTGTCACCGAACACGTTTGTTATAATTAAAGGCCGAGACAGCCTAAATTGAGCGAAAGCTGAGACATTTAAGTTTTAAATGAATGAACTTCAGGAACTTTGTTAAGCGATCTGGTGACTTTCATTAAGAAATTATATGATATTGCCTTGGCCTATTTCTTGGTCCTCCCGCACGCACTGTAGTACGACATGACTTTCGGACGCCTCTGTATAGTTTCTGTCTTTGTTACTGCTTTTAGACCCGCCTTTATTCATCAATAAAAGTCGGTTCGCAGTCAGCGCTAGTCCTTTCTACTTCACGCTTGATGTCTTGTGTACTGCTTTGAACGTTTCCGGTCGGTAGGTCCACCATGGAGCCTTATAAATTAGGCGAATTTTCAGTCCTTGCGCGGAACACCATACAAGACAGCGTCACTGCAAAGTATTTTGAGTCGTACTACAGGCCACACAGGCACAGATAGGAAACGTGTCAAAGCTGTTACTCCTGCTGCTGCTTACATAGCAATTCACACTTCACTGCAGAGCAGTGTGGTGACGTTTATTGTAATTTTTTATGACTTATTTTCAAGAACTGAAAGCAAATGTAGACAAAAATAACGAGACGAACAGCTAAAGATACACATTCCCGCAATTAGGATATATAAGGCCCATTCGATGGAAGTGAACCGAAGCAGATCAAAGTTGCTTTAGCTTTGAAATCAAGGTGCCCTGTACTGAACAATTTTTTCGAAGAGAACCCCGACAGGAGCAAGCAACATATGACCCTTAGGAGCATAAGACACCTGAATGCTTGAGCTCTTGTAAGCAGTCAAGCATAAGGCTGAGTGATTCGCGCTATTGCCGGCGACGATGAAGATTTCTGAAGATCCGTGCTTTGGAATGTTTTTTTCATGTGGAGGTCTTAAAGTCATTAGATATTTATGATTTATTTAAAGCATCTAACTCTGACTTTAAGTTGCGGGTGCTCTCTCAAAGTAAGTAACCGAGCAGCAGTGTATACATTGGTTTATATCTTTGGTCATAGGTTTATTATGGGCCTACACCTTTGGGCTATCGAAAAGCGTTCTATAAAGAATGAAATGCCGATTCGCACAAGCATGTCATCGCGATGCAACGTCGAGGGTAAAAAAGGCACAGTACAGAATAAGTGCGACATTTAGGCTGGCAAAGACTAGCAAGAGAGCGACATTCTTTATGTTAAGGTATTAATTGCAAATAGTTATAAGGTATTATTTTGGGTAACTGTCTTTAAAGACGTGGATGCATTTTTTTTTACAAGCGCAACATATGTAAGCATATGTAAGCACATGCATTGTTTAAGAATCCCATAAGAGTGATCTGTGCAATATATGCTTGTTTTCTGGTGCATGTAATTAACAGTTGATCATGCGCAAAAAGCCGGTTGCAGCTTTTACTTCAATATAATGGCATTCTGTCACTTTTGCAATGCTTTCGACCTTTAATTTTCTTATTTAATTTTTCGGTCTGTTATGCTGTTCGCAATTTATGAATTTATGCTTTTACTGGTAGTCACAAAAGCTTGAGATGGAGCGATTAGTTAGGTTGGTTCAAGCTCGGAAAAATATAGTTATGATTCTTAAAGGAACAGAAAAGACAATCTCTAGAGAGACAGCGGTATTTTTGAGTTGTTTAACACCTTAATTTGTTTACCTAGGTGCTGAAAGGTATCTAGTGCACCAAAAAAAAATAATACTCAATAAAGAGACATATTGAAACTTTTCGCGAAGCACTTTGTTCTACAGAAACTAGATGACGCTTTCGGCGGTTCCCGCACGTCGCCTCGGCGAGAGCACACGAATACGAACCAATTGCCGCTTCTACCATGCTTCTGTGCAATCAGATGTCGGAAATGCAACTTCGTTTTCGCTAATGCACTGAACTCTAATTGCCGGTTTGAATCACGTGGATTGAGACATGTGCAGTAGTTGGCTGCAAAAATAATGACTGGCATATTGAGGAATGGAATGAATCTGCGTACTCAAGTTCGCGGACCGTTTCTGCAACTGTCCATGTTACCGGCACTTCGAGATTTAGGGCTTTATTCCAGGATACAGAAATTTGGTAATCCGCCAACGTTGTACCGCTAGCCTTCAAAGAAAGTGTTTCAGCCCCGAAACTCGGCAAGAGTTAGTACTGCTCATTAAACCTTGAGAAAGGGAGTGGCGCCGCTTCCTGTCAAAGTAAATTTCGCGCACAGTATCTGCACATCTAACCCAACTGGCGTGGCATCTTACGCCCACTCTATCGCCAACGTGTCAATAAGTGAATAGGCGCATAATTGAATATATGCGCGCCATATACGCACAATAAATGACGGAGGACGCCGATAGCGCACGAATGGTCGAAGCTGAGTGTTTCGTGACGGTCCACATGAGTAAGCGAGTTACTAGCGACAATACATCTTTGCTACAAGGTATTACAATGTACAAGACGGCTACGTTTCATGCCTTGCGCGCAGCAGGAAGAAATATATTGGAACTGCTCACACATGCGAGCGAGTAGGCAGAAATAATCAGATATTCACCACCCCAATAAAATTTACTGAGTCAGAAATGTGATAAACGGCTGCTTCAAAATATTTGAGAAATGAAGAACAAAGAGCAAAACACACTAATCCTGATTCAATTCATGAGAGGAAAGTTTGGATAGCTTGGAATACATATTTAGGCTCGTTTATAACACAAAATGAAATAGGAGGAAACATGTTCGTGATAGGGTAAGTTGTGAATAAAACAAACAGCTCTTTCTTCCATGAGGTAACGATTATTTAAATTGTTTTGAGATAACTCCCCAAATGGGCATGCACTTGGGAAAGCGAGAATGAATTAAAGAAAAATAAAGCTGGCATTTGAGGTGTCTGGGTAAGTACAGTGTCTGTTTAATATACCTATCGTTATCAAAACACTGTGTATCGCGAGCTCTACATGCTGTGTCCCTTGTAAATTTTCGTGAAGCTGAACTCCTAAAACTTTGTATTGTGTTACGTGCAGTCCATAATTGGACTGCGCGCAACGCAGTACAAATTAGATCGGAATGTAATTAAGTTGTGGGATATAACCGGTTTATTATTGGCGTGGAATACCATAAACTTCGTCTTGTTTACAGTTAATTGTAGTTGATTGGCATATAACCATTCTGATAAATGCTGTAGCCATGTGTTTGTCAAAGGTGTGAGAGTAGCCAAGCTAGCCTACGAAAAAATAAACGTTCATGTCATCGGCATAGGGAACTATTTCGGGGTGTGGGGAACAGAAACTATATCAATAATGTAAAAAACAAGCAGTGTAGGACCCAGCATTGATCCCTCTAGCACCCCGTGTTTTCTAGATTGTAAGTCTGCCCTCACGTCATGAATAGGGGCAAATTGTGCTTGCTTAGAAAGGTAGCTGCGAATCGAACTGGGGATGTACCATTTATTTCATGCAGCGGAAGCTCAGCAAAATTAATGTTATGTTTAACAGAATCAAATGCCTTCTTGAGGTCTAAAAAGATGCTTAAAGTATATAAACGGCTTTCCTTGTCTATGTCCGATTACGGACATAGACGAGTGGAGTGAGACGCTCAGAAGGGATGTAGGCGCAGCAACGAGCGACGTTCCGCCCGAGGCGAACCTCGAAATAATTGACAGCAGGCTCCTACACATGTGGGAAGCAAAGCGAGCCCTCCTAAAGAGATGGAAATGCCAAAGACATAATAAGGCGTTGCGCAAACGCATAGCACAGTTAGACAGAGACATTGAAGAACACGCGCTTCAGGTATGCAGGGCACAATGGGAAGACACGTGCAACGGCCTCGAGAGGCAGATGACCGGGGCGAGCGCTTGGCGCCTTTTTAGACACCTATTAGATCCGGAGGAGACTCGGGCCGCTCAAGGCCATAAGACTCGTAGACTCGTAAGAGATTATAAAGGCGATAACTTCCTCGACGCAATACGTAATCGTTACTTTAAGAAGGCCGAAAGCATCCAGCACGCCGAGTACGACGGCGTCACAAACGAGAAACTGGACGCGGAATTTAGCGAATCGGAAATTCGGTTAGTCTTGTTCGAACTCAACACTCGATCGGCGCCCGGCCCGGACCGGGTTACCAACAAGACTCTCCGAAACCTAGACGACGAGTCAATCTCCCGACTCGCGGCCTACGTCAATGAGTGCTGGCGAGAGGGTTCCCTTCCCAAAGCGTGGAAACGGGCCCGCGTTATCATGATTCCTAAACCTGGCAAGCAAGTTACGCTCGATAATCTAAGACCGATTTCGCTTACGTCTTGCGTCGGGAAAGTCATGGAACACGCAGTTCTCACCCGCGTGACCGACTTTCTCGAAGATCATGACGCGTTCCCGCACACCATGCTAGGATTCCGCCGCAACCTCTCAGCACAGGACGTATTGCTTCAGCTTAAACACCAGATCGTTGACGACGCTACTAGCTCCACTAAGGCAATTCTAGGCTTAGATATTAAAAAGGCGTTTGACAATGTTAAGCACGAAGCGATCTTAAAAACAATTAGAACATTAGGACTAGGCCAAAGAATGTATAATTACGTTAGAGATTTCCTCACGGGTAGGCGCGCATGCGTCGTCGTCGGCGACGAGGAATCACCGGAATTTGAGACGGGTCCGTGCGGCACGCCGCAAGGGTCCGTCATATCACCATTACTATTTAATTTAGTTCTACTCGGTCTACCCGAGAAATTAACAGAAATAGAAGGATTACATCACAGTCTCTACGCGGATGACATCACCCTCTGGGTTCCTGGAGGAGGATGTGACGGTCACGTCGAGCGAACGCTACAGGCAGGAGTAGATGCGGTTCAGAATTACTTGCGTGGAACGGGCCTCGAGTGCTCGGCAACCAAGTCCGAACTCTTACTCTACAAACCCACAAGGAGAGGTCGTAAAACCCTGCGCGAAGAGGAACGGGAATATTCCAAAATACGCATTACATTGGCAGATGGTACTCCCGTACCGCACGTAGAGAAAATTAGAATCCTAGGGTTACACCTGCAGGCAAATGGCCATAACGGAGAGACGGTCCGAATACTTCGTCGTTCGGGAGATGACACGATCCGACTCTTGCGTCGCATCACGAATAGACGCAATGGTATGCGTGAAGAGTGCGCGATCCGTCTCGTACAGGCGTACGCGATAAGCCGAATAACGTATGTTGCCCCCTACCTGAGGTGGATCGGGTCCGAGAAAAACAAAGTCGAATGCATGATCCGAAAGGCTTTCAAGAGGGCGGTAGGCGTTCCACTCAACGCGAGCACCGACAAGCTTCTAGAGCTCGGAGTTCACAACTCCCTCAACGAGTTAATCGAGGCGCACGACATTGCGCAATACGAACGATTATCAAGGTCAAAGGCAGGTCGATGCATCCTCGAGTCGCTCGGCATCGCGTACCACACTCAGCATGGAGAAAAGACGGCGGTTCCCGGCTCTGTTCGCGACCGCCTGATCATCCCGCCGCTTCCCAAAAACATGCACCCGACGCACCACGCCGGGAGGCGCAACAAACGAGCAAGCGACCTTCAGAAGAAGTTTGGTAACAGCAACGAGGCGGTGTACGTAGACGCGGCGCGATATGGAGGAGGGAGAAGCGCGCACGCGATAGCGGTTGTAGACCGCTCGGGTAGGTGCCTCGCGAGCGCCACGGTGACCACGGGACACACGGAGGCGGCCGAAGAAGCCGCGATAGCCCTAGCACTCGTCGCGGTGCCGAACGCTGCGATCGTGATCAGCGACTCGCAGGCGGCAATCCGCGGCTTCGCGCGTGGTCGTGTCTCGCGGGAAGCGGCCCGCATACTCCAAATTTCTGACGACGGCGACTCGCCCTCGCAACCCCAAAATTCTACGGTCTTCCTCCTCTGGACCCCGGCACACACCGATGTTCCGCTCGCGGGAAACGAGGCGGCCCACGCCACGGCTCGAGGTCTCACACGCCGAGCCGCTGCTGATTATGTGGCCGCCTCCGCCCCCGAGAGCGGGGCATCGGATCTGCCGGATCGGGACACTACAACAGAAACACAGCAACAAGAAACACACTGGGCGTGGGGCGATCGCCTAACCACGTTCAGAGACCTCACCCAACACTACAGACTTGAAAGACGCACATTCCCGCCACCGCACGATAAATTGAACAGGAACGAGGCCGTAACATTACGCTTGCTACAGACACACACCTACCCTAGCCCCGCTATCTTACACCACTGCTATCCGAGTCTGTATCCAACAGACGCGTGTAAAGCATGCGGACACAGAGCAACGCTGCCACACATGCTCTGGGAGTGTGCCGGCAACAACGGTAATCAAAGCAGCTCCGTTGGCGACGCGTCCAGAATCGCGGCTGTTGCCAGAGTAGGAGAAGGCTCGAGCTCCGTTCTTCCCGACGCCGCCCCGGATGCGGGAGCCGCCGGGGACCTTCTCCGTAGGCGTCGCCGCCGCTGGGAGGCGGCTATCAGAAGTTCAGAGCTGGCAGACCAGCTCTGGGCCGTCCGGCAAGCCAAAGATGCCGCTCGAGTCCAAGAACTTCGAGCCGTCACCTGAGGCCACCACATCAAGAACTGCCGGACTATTCTTTACTAAAGTTTCTTCTTCTTCCTTGTTAGATATCAGTTTTTCCTCAACATAAGGTAACGCACTTTAGGTTGATTCACCTTTCTGGATTCTGTACTGATGTGGCGATAGCGAATTGCGCGCGTGCAGATAATTTAAATTTTTTTATTAGATCACCTTCTTTGCAATTTTCGGAAAGCGCGAAAGCATAGATATAGGGCAGTAATTATCAAAATCATGAACTGAGCCGCCTTTGTGCAATACAGTAATTCTTGTAATTTTCATCTTGTCAGGGAATATTCCGGAAGACAGAATAGAATTTATCTCTCATAACGCTTAACATATTAAATCAGAAACTACTTTGATCGATAATACCGTAATACCATCAAAACCGGCTGAGCAGTTATTCTTTAGACCATGAATGATGGTTAAGATTTCGGGCGTTGAAGTTGGGTAAAGGAACATAGTACTAGACTCAAATAATTCAGTACACCGATAAGCGTCAGTAGTAGCACAACCCGAGTCTGATTGCCCAGACATAAAAAAATGCCGGTTAAATACATAGGTCATGTCCATTGCAGTGTAAGTCTGATTGCTTGCTGTAATTTGAGTAAGTACGTTTGTTTTTTTAGAATGTCTTTTAAGGTGCACCATGTTCTCCGAGGATTAAACTGTATCTAAGCAAATTTGTTTGAGTAGTACTGATTCCTGGAGTTTTGATATCCGCACCTAGCCTGTTTCTAGAACGCTTATATTTTTTCAAGAGTTCTATACCACAGGTTATAAACAATTTGTTGAAAAGTTTGTTGCATTTCGAAATACGTTATAGAAGAAACCAAGTGATCCAAGGTTTTCTAGCTTTTTTACACTGTCGCCTGACAATTACTGGGAGCGCATATTCATATAGTTCAATTAACTTGCCAATAAGTGTCACATAGTGCGTTAGGATTACCATTTTTTTCTTTCAAAAGCTCCTTCCGGTAACATAAGGCACCAACTCCAGAAACTCTTGAATTCTATCGTTGGTTATTATCCTTGTAGTTGGGACAGTATTCGACTGTTCCACAACCTCAGCCGATGATTTGGGTAGCATATGATACAGAGACAAATGATCACCTAACTCACAGGTGATAAGACCAGCATTACCAGCATTCATCTCCAACTTAGTTAAGCGTAAATCAATTAAAATTCACGCGAAAGCGTAATACGAGTTGGGGCGTCAATAAGATTAATAAAACCATTTGAACATATTACATTAAATAACAGGGTAACTGACAGACAGGGTTGTAAAACGCTAACATAGAAATCGCCGAGCATCCCAACCGGCATTTGGCACGAAGCAAAGTAATGTAGTAAAGAACCAAGGAATTCCAAAAGATCAGACAAACATCCCCGTTGGCGGACGGTACACAACACCCATGACAAATCACTTAGGTTTGACAAATATTTCTTCACGACTGGGCCGCATAACCAAGAATTCATGAATAACATAAAATATATTTTAATGTAAAGTGCAAAACCGGCTCCTTTTTTTTTACTCTCTCTATATAGTGCTTCCCAGTTATATCTCGAGAGTGGCAATACGTCACAGCTGTGGGTGTACCATGTTTTACGAAAAGCTAAGACATTAAATTCGTGCTTTAGAAATGGCAGGAACATGTCCAATTGTTACCTTTCATTTCTCAGACAACGCGAATTTAAATGAAAGAAAGTACAAAAAAGATCGATGTATTCCTATTCATAAACGCAGTGCTAAGGAAAGATTGAAAATCATGGATAACGTGAGCCAGCCATTGTGAAAGAAAAACTGATTACGTACGACAGCAACACCTGTGAGTGACGTCATACCTTCTTTTCAACGTCGCTCTCATCTATAATCTGAATGGACCTTTCGCGGTGTTCTTTCTGCGCATAAATATGTCCAATTTTCTGCCAGACAAAGCGGTAGTGTTTTTCCTCGCCTGTAGATTGGGCAAGCCACAGAGGCCGTTTATTCATAGGGTTCAGATTATCGAAAATACTTACCTTGGATTCCTTCTCTTTCAGACGATAGTGACCTTTGATCCATTTTTCCTTCAAGAATTGTGATGAAAATCGTGTGATAACAACGGGTTCCTTTCGGGCGATAGATGGCAGTCTATGTGCACCTTCCAAGTCAGATTCCTCAAGAGCCGGAAGCTCAAGTTGGTGGGCTACGTTTCATTCTCCTCTCGTGACCTTTGATCCACTTTCCTTCAAGAATTGTGAAGAAAATCATGTGATAACAACGGGTTCCTTTCGGGCGATAGATGGCAGTCTATGTACACCTTCCAAGTCAGATTCCCCAAGAGCCGGAAGCTCAAGTTGTTGGGCTACCTTTCATTCTCCTCTCGATGCAGATCGTGCAGTTCATTGTTCAGTCGCCGAATACACTGCTCTAACTCATTGAGGTGGAGCTTAACTTCGTTGCTACCAGGCGTTGCACCTGACTCAATGTCCTCGACTCGTTTTTTCAATGTCAGCATATCACTGTTTGTCTAGTTGAGCTAAAATAGCGGCATATTTCGCAGAGAGAAGGTCGATTGATTTTTCAATTACATTAACTCAGCGCGGGCGCAGATTTTTGCCACAAGCGGGGGAAGCAATATTTTTTTAATCAGTTCATTTCGCTCTTCATCGACATTTGAAATTTGGAAATGACGTGCCGCCACAGCACCTCTGTTGTAGTTCTTGTGTTATACGGCGCTAGTGACTCGTCGTGCGGGTGCCTTGTAGTTCGTGATGTCAGTGGTGTTACGTAAGATTTAGGATTCAGCCATAATTTGCGATAGCTCAATTGGAAAACGAATTTTAGCCTGAGAATTCTTCGCCGTAACTGGAATGTTTTTATTCCTTGAAGATCCACTAGGTTCAGTCGGAGAGTCAGACAGGCAGACTAAGAACTTTACTGATGGTCCTGAGGAACCGCGTTAGGGTACCTGCCTTTTCAGAGAGCCCTCGTAGCCGTCGCGGGCCGCACCCACGTCGGGGTCGGAAGATCGGGATCCTCCACCCTGTCGCAGGCACTCTGGAGAGCCCGTAGTTGCTCTGAAAGGTCGCCACTTTTAATGTCTGCCTCCCAGTCTGTTCTAGTGGTAAGCGATAAGCTGCGTTTCGCAGGGCATTGCCAGAGCATATGACATAAAGAGCAGTACGCCTCCCCACAGTATGGACAGTGGGGGTCTACATCTGGCACGAAGTGACTGAATCGGCCCCTGGAGGGGAACGACCCCATTTGGAGCATGCGAAAGGACGATGATTGTGGTCTAGTGAGTTTAGGATGTGGTAGCGGAAAGGCCCGCCGAGCAGGTTGATGATGTGACAAGATTTCATGGAAGGTGAGAAGCGAATCCTTGTACAGTCCTAAGTCGCTGCCCGTGAGTCCACGGGAACCGCCGCGGTGTGTAACACCTCGCGCACAGTCATGGGCCAACTGATTGGCGTTAACAACCTCAGAGTGCACATCGATTCCCATATGGGCCGGAAACCATTTGATGATATGAAAACCAGCAGCCCCCTCGGTGCCAAAGATGGCCGGCGCCTGCTTTGAGATCGAGCCGGTGGCGAACGCTCGGGCTGCAGACCTGGAGTCTATAAAAATATTGGGGCATAGAGGGTCCTTCATTGCAATAGCTATAGCAAACTGATCGTCTACTGTGCAGAAACTTTCCGCACAGATGCTGAGTTAATGAGAGTGCCATTGGAGTCAACCGAAACTACGGCACAGTGATCAGAGCGCCCGTACTGGGCGGCGTCAACGAAACATGCAGGATTCGGAGTGACCGCAACCATGCACTTTTAATAGGGAACGAGCCCAGGCTACCCGGCGCCCTACATTTTATTTAGGGTGGACGTTACATGGCAGGGGATCTACCTTGAACGTATCTCAGACCATGGGTTATAGGGTCGCGTTGCGCTCCGTAATTTCCTGATGACCGCATCCAAGGGATTCGAGGATGCGTCTCCCCGCTCACGATGATGAGAGTCGTAATATTTGGCCCACTCGTTGGGCCTCGATCACCTCTGACAGGGTGTAGTGCATGCCTAGTTGCATGAGACGCGCGGTGCTGGTAGGGAGTGGTAAACGCAGCACGCGCTTGATGTTTCTGCGCATGAGGGCGTAGATTTTGGCCTCATCCCGTTTAGACCAGCGCAACGCAGAGACTACACAGTTAACGTGGCTTATAAGAAACGCGTGGTATACTCTGAGGAGAGTGTTCCCGCTCACCCCCCCCCCCCCCTCCCTCTGCCCCCAACTGCGGTTTGACACCCTGAGGATAAGCCGAAGCATATTCTCCGTCTTGCAGGTAATGCGGGCTATAGTCTGTGAGTTGCCCCCGAGAAATTCCAGCAAGAGTCCGAGGACCTTGATGATATCCACTCTGTGAATTTGTTGTCGATCCATCATATCATGGGAACTTTATCTAAGGGTGTGAAGCACCTAACCCCCCGTCGGGTGGGCCTATACAATAGAAGTTTGGACTTGGTTGGTGACAGACTCAGGCCCGTGTCTAGTAGGAAGTGTTCTGTGATGTCGAGCGCCTCTTGCAGCGCACTCTCAACTGCAGCGTCACACCATCCCATGCACCACACGGTAATATCACCCGCGTAGAGGGTGTGACCCGTTCCTCTTACTGTGTCCAGTCTGTCCGAGAAGCCCTTCATGGCGATGTTAAACAGTAGGCGAGAGATGACCGCCCCTTGCGGGGTGCCTCTCGCTCCCAATTTACATTGGGAGCGAGAAGCAATTGTAAATTGTAAAATTATTTGGAAATAATTACAATTAATTATTACAATGAGTAAATTAGTCAATAAATAAATTATATTAACTAATTGTTATTAAAATTGTACAATCAATTGTAAATTGTAAAAGGGGGCGTCAAGCTACCCCACCGCTCCCCCCGGTAACGAGAATAATCCCCGTCATCGGAGGGCACCAGCGGGAGATACCATACGGCCAACTCTTGCAGGAGGACGTGTTCAAATACGCCCGTGCTTTTTGATTATGAGCTATGTGATCAATGGCTAGTCACGGATTACTTTTGCTTTGGGAATCGTCGAGTAAGTATTTGAGCAGGTGCCATTTGCACCCTGATCTCATCTGCGCATCAACCGAGGAACACACTTTGTTCCGTTGTTGTTTGGGCAGTTCGATGAAATGAGTTTCTATTGCACGATTGAGCTCCGCAATTTTCTTGCGAAGTCGGTAGTGGAGTCTGTGCGTTCTCCAGCAGCTCAGGATAGAGTTTTTGGCTTCTAGGAGGTGCGCAGGGTGCGCGTCCATCCGATCTACTTTCAGGTTGGTCTTAACCAACTTGGTCGCTGCATGTACGTCCTTCTGTAGTCTTGTGAACAGACTATCGAGATTATCGTAGTCGGTCTGGTCTGCCTTCCGCATTTTCAGGAAGGCATCCCAGTCCGTCACTTTAAATTCCCTGGTAGGGGCTGTGCTTATTGTTAGGGTAATCTTCACAATGAAGTGGTCGCTACTCAGATTCTTTTGCTAATTTTGCCACCCTGCTCCGGGGGGTTCTCGACGAACGCCAGGTCCGGAGTGGTGTCTCCGACTACCGACGTGCCGGTTCACGTTGGGTATTGAAGATCCCCAATCAATTCCAGTGAGCAGCCAGAAACTGCCTGGATAAGGAGATTGCCCTAGGTGGATTGGCGGGGGTATCCCCAGGCATCGTGGGGTGCATTGACGTCACCCGCTATCCCTATGGGGACCCCCTTTGTCAGGGCCACCGCCTTTGTCATGATCGTGGCGAATACCTGCCGTTGATCCAACGGCGAGCTGTATATGTTCAAAAGGAAGACACGGCTCCTAAGCCAATTGTTAGGGATAATTTCGACCATAATGATCTCCGCCCTGGTTTCGCCAAGTGGTAGTTCGTGTACTTGAAAGGAGCACTTCCATGTGACCAAGGTTGCTAAACCCCGCTTTCCTTCCTCCCGCATCGATACGACCAGGTATACCGGGAAGGTGGGCGTGTCCTCGACAGTTTCTTGTCACGGAATTACATGCAGTTTGACCGCCTGTGCCGAAACGACTTGCTGCAGCGAAGCTTTGCGCCGTTGGAAACTGGCACTGTTCCACTGCCACACAACCAGCTTTTTGGATTTGACCGCCATGGTGATGGCCGAAGATTGGCCATTCCACCGTCTTGTTGACGGGGACGGTGCTTGCAGGTAAAGGCGCCCGACGGGGCTCTCTCGAAGGCTTTCTAGCAGTAGCTAACGCGGGCTGTGCGCTTTCCAGGAACGCCATCTTTTTAAGGAGGGCTTGCAGTCACGCTTTCAGCGAGCTGCTGAATTGCCCACTGCATGCTTTCGAAGTCTTTGCTATTGGACTCGGTCTCCGTAGAGCCACGTCCCCCTTTGGGGGCGTGACCCTACGTTTACCCGAGCGCACCTGTGGCTAGAGTCGGTGCGAGGATATTTGGAATAAACAAATATGACTGATTTTCGCTGTATCATCTGCACCGCTTCGATGTTCCATTTAGTATGGCGGCCCCAGACGATGGGGACGTATGCAACCTTGGGCTTTTCGTGAGTTTTCTAGCTTTTCTTTCCCCACAAAACCGTCACACTAGTATAAAGCATTTTGGAGCTCTTCCAGTCGGACGAACAGCTTCTCTGTAAAAATACATCAGATGTATATGAGGTGTTACAAGCTTTTGTTATTTTATCCCAACGGAACCTAACATATATTCTATTGGGACACTAACAGTACCGTTGTATAGGACACCAGCATAGTTACTTTGCGGATGTATACGTCGACACCTCTAGTTGGAACTCAACCTGGCTGTAGTCCTTATTACGTCCGCTGGAAGCTAGCGCTTCGCGGCGCTTCAGCTCCTCTTGATGAGATGTTTCGGCCTAATATGGTAGCAGAACGCTAGGCGGATCTTTTACGCGTTAAGCAAAGTTTGGGGACCTTCATAAAGCAAACCCGTTTCACAATAACCATATGAATGCACTTTGCGAGAAGCACTAAATCATGTGGGCGGCCGAACAGATTATTCAGAAAGTGGAGAGAAGAGAACAAAATTGGCAGCATGTTACTCTCCTGTAACCCGTGAAACTCAAAGCCTGCTCCGCACGTTATCTGATCGGAGGGGTCAGAGAAGCTTGCAAGACATAACGAGCTGCAGGGTGAAGTAGACGTATTGTGCTGCATGTCGATTTCCTCAGCGACACATGCGAGTCCCTAATGCACTATCTAAAGGTTCTGTCCTTCTGTCTTTCTTTCCTTCTTTCTTTTTTTTCCTTACTTTCTTTGTTCTCTTTCTTTCTTTCGATCTTTCCTTTTTTCGTTTCTTCTTTCATATTCAGCCATTCCATTTTCGGTTACTTTCGGGGGTATGAGATGTTCCTGATTTTGATGTTTCCTTTCTTTCCTTCGTTCTTTTTTTCTTTCATGGCTTCATTAATATTCAGCCATTGCATATTTACCCACTCACTTGATATGAGCCTTTCCAGATATTCCTTTTTCGTTTATGAGCCATTGATGATAATAATATTCTTGTACCCCTCGTCTACATTTTTTTCGAGCACTCGACTTGATAATTTTTGAACCACTCCACAAGACGCCGATGTTTTCGGGTATAAGCCATTGCAACGAGCTACTTAAGGCTTTCGACTTAATAATATGACATCAAGCTGGGACAGCAGATGGCCGCTTTCTTTGATCCTGCATGCGCACCAAAATCTTGGCCCCGATTTGTGTAAAAAATGATGTTTGAAATTTGCTTGAAGGCGGCTTCCAATAACTCAGTATGCGATCAATGTATAATGAGTGCCGTCAAAATTTTTTCCCGTGCTCGAGCCTCAGTGTAGTCAGATGAGTTTCGCATATTTAAATTTCCTGGTCCAACGATAATAAATTGAAATTATTGATTCTTATTCTGTAGCTCCGAGATTAAACTTCCCTACCTTACTGTGGAAAGCGTTGCTCTTTGAAGGGTAGACTGAATACGAGGGTAGGAGAGTACGTCGCCTTACGCGATCGATTCTTTGGTCCCCAAGTTTTTAGAGATTTACCGCTACCTGTCAACTTTCTCTAAGACATTCACAGAAATGATCTTATTCTGACAAAGTTCACATGTTAAGGGCACGTCTTTCTTTTGTTGGAACTGAGCAATTTCTCTTCCGAAACATTCACATTTTAGAGTGAGACCGACAGGCTTGAAAAAAAAAAAGTGGCAAGAAAAAAAAATGTTGTTGAAAGCGCACCAATCTACAGAGCGTGAGCGATGTACTGCGACGTTGATAAAAGAGAATGCTAAGACAGTGGCACTTGCGGGTTGCCTTACCTTCCACACAGCTTCGAGAAAATGACGGGAAAGTAAAAGTAAAGCAAGTTGGAATACGTTAGCCCCCAACAGTTGTCTAGTCTAATTCTCTGCCCTTTCAAAATATTCCGAAGTGTATATATCATGAGAAATGAAAAACGACCACCTTGTTCTTATAACAAAGGAAAAAAAAAGTTTTGCGAACTGCATTTCACGCGTTTTATACGAAATCCCTTAAGTTAAACTGAACCTTAGATAACGCATTCGCGGCCGTTATAATGTAGTGATTATTTTCCGATTATATTCGTTCACGAGCTTCGTAATAATCAGAGCCGCGTTACCTCACGCTACCTCCGGCATAAGTCGCTTCCAAGTGCTAAGTGATAAGAATTCAAAAGAATCGAAAAAAAAGAGATTTCGTACATTGCATCAAAACAAGGCAATGTTTTATTGACCATGCCAGGCAACAGAAAAAGCAATGCAAAGGATTGCCGTGATGGCTATATCATGCTGAGAAATGCATATGCACTTTCATGTTTCTATAAGACCATGTTCTTCAAGGAAGCAAAATGTAATCATTTTTGTGAAGTCTCGGAAGCATTTTGTTATCTGAATAACTCGTGGCAAATGTTTTAAATGGTCATCGCTCTCCAGGTTGACCAAGTAATGAATACGACTCCAAAAACACAGCTCGCAGTTTTGTGTGATGTTTGCTTTGTGAAACTATTTTATAATGACTGGCTTTTCTAGAATAACATTAATGTGGCAGTCAGCGCTAGCTCTGCTTGTTCCTTTCTTCTACAAGTTTTCCTGCTGCTTCACTTCAACTACATGAATGTAGACCAACTTGGCCATAGATAAAATATTGTTACAAAAGAGTCTTGAAAGCTAGCCTCTAAAATCAAATTAGGTTTCGATGTTTGATGTGCCAAAACAATGATCTGCTTAGGAGGCACGCCTTAGGAGGCGGACTCCGGAATGAGTTTGACCCCCTCGGACTTTTCAACGAACACTCAATGCACGGTACACGGGCGTTTTCACATTTCGTCCCCGTCGAAATGCGACCACCATAGCTGGGACCAATATAGCGCCGCAACGCCAATGCCACTACGACACCACGGCGGGTGGGAGAGCTTTAGCCGTCCGGCCGGGGCAAACAGAGTTATTTATGGATTTGCTTCAGTCACAGAAAAACTCGTGGCCCACAAATAACAACTGTTAATTGTCCAGCGTGCTAGAAAAAGACAGACATTCTAGCTCTGGAAGGCGTATCTCTATAGAAAAAGAGTTACACACACTTACAATTCACTTACAATTCATCTGACTCAGTAGAGATACCAGCAGTCATAGAGGCATTACGCAACCAAGGAGTACAGAACGCCTACGTAAAGACCTTGGAAAATATATACAGAGGTTCTACAGCTACCTTTATTCTACACAAGAAAAGCAGGAAGATACCTATAAAGAAAAGGGTCAGACAGGGTGACACGATCTCTCCAATGCTATTCACTGCGTGCTTAGACGTATTGAAGCTATTGAACTAGAGGGTTAGGAGTAAAGATCGACGGTGAATATCTCAGCAACCTTCGGTTCGCCAATGACATTGTTTTATTCAGTAACAATGCAGACGAGTTACAGCAAGTGATTGAGGAGCTTAACAGATCAAGTGTAAGAGTGGGGTTAACGATTAACCGCACTCTAGATAAATAGCCGTAGCAAAAGAACAAGAGTTCAGGATCGCCAGTCATCTTCTAGAGTTTGTGAAGGAGTACGTTTACCTAGGTCAAATAATCACAGGGAACCCCGATAATCTGAAGGAAATTCACAGAGGAATCCAAACGTGTTGGATCGCATACGGCAGACATTGCCAGCTCCTGACTGGAAGCTTACCATTATCATTGAAATAGAAGGTGTACAATCAGTGCATTTTACCACTGCTTACATGTGGGGCAGAAACTTAGAGACTGACAAAGAAGCTTGAGAACAAGTTAAGGACCGCGCAGAGAGCGATGGAACGAAGACTGCTAGGCATAACGTTATGAGACAGAAAGAGAGCGGTTTGGATCAGAGAGCAAACGCGTATAGACGACGTTCTAATTGACATCGAGAGGAAAAAATGGAGCGGGGCAGGTCATGTAATGCGCCGGTTAGATAACCGTTGGACCATTCGGGTTATAGAATGGGTACCGAGAGAAGGAAAACGCAATCGAGGACGACAAAAGACTAGGTGGAGCGATGAAACTAGGAAATTCGCGGGCGCTAGTTGGAATCGGTCGGCGCAGGACAGGGGTAATTGGAGATCGCAGAGGCCTTCGTCCTGCAGTGCACATAAAAGAGACTGTTGTTGATGATGATAATGATGATGATGACAATGCATGATGAAAGCGGTGTTTTTTTTTTTTTTTGCCACGAAATTAAAGAAACTAGAAACCGCCAAACGCACCGTGATATTTTATGCAAACCTTTGCGTTTTGTTGCCTTAAAACGTTCAATACCTACTCGAGGCAAATGCTAACAACCAATTTTAAATGTAAAATATTCCAAGCAATTGAGATTTTTTGCCGGCTGAGCGAGCTGAGACGGGTTGCTTGAGCAAGTTTTTGGCGGCTTGTGTAAAGCTGGAGCACTCAGGTCTGAAGGAAAAAGGTGTTTTTTTATTTTAAGATTTATTACTTTGTTTATTCAAACTAACCTTAAGGACCATCAATATGATGGTATAACATAAGGGGGAGTCACACAACAATTTCATAGAATAATGGAACTACCATTAAAAAAAGACGAGTGAAATTGTAACGTCAAGATAACAATCAAGATAGCACACATCAGGGGCATCAAATGCAAAGGCAAAAACCAGCAAGACAGCAGCACACCCGGCGCATTAACAGTGAAAGAATAGAATAAAACAGTATAAACAGTAGCCAAAAACGCCCTACAGAGGCTATGTCAAAATAAATGGATGGTGTCGTGAATGAGCATAAATTCTTGAAATCTTGCTACGGCAGTTTCTGTGGTGGCGTTTGAGGGAAGGTAATTCCGATGTTTTAGAGGGCATGGTAAAAATGATTTCGCATTAAAATAGGTGCGACACATGGGACGGCTTATTTAGTTTGAGTGATCTCGGCGCTGAAAGAGAACTGCTAGATAAATGAAAAAATCGTCATGAAGTGATGCATTATGTCAAAGGAGGTGAAGTACTGATAAGCGTGAAATTTTACACCGTAGTGATAAATTTTCAATGCCGATAGCCTTTTTAGCGCTTTAATCCTGGTGTGGCGTGAATATTCGAAAAAAAAAATATCAACGGCACTGCTCTAAAAGGATTCTATATCGTTAATAAAACATGCTTGTTCTGAGTCACAGACGGCTGATGCGTACTCAATTTCTGGTCGAATTAGTGTTGTATAGGCAAGCTGTCGAATGTTTACGGGAGTTTGTTAGAGGTTTCATCTTAAAAGGCTAAGCGAACAGTCAGTTGCTGCAAGGTAGTTAATATGGTATTTATAGGTTAAATCAGTTTGAAAATCGACACCAAGGTATTATGGTTATCAGTAAGATTCTGCGGTACTGTTGTTTAGCATGTAGGATGTCGAATGCTATGAGTGCGATGCGTAAAGGATATGACATTTTTTTAGAAGGATATTAGCCAAGAGGAACACCATGGGATTACTGCATCCAGGTCAGATTTGAAGGAATAGCCGGCCGCTGTTGAAAAAATAACGCTATACTATATTATTAGTTGAGTTAGTCGCTAGTGCAAACTAAAAATCGTATAGGACCAAGTTCGCTTCTTTGAGGAAAGCCAGATGACTTAGTCCTTCTGTGTTCGTGTGTGAACTATTATCTACAATCCAGTAAGCGCCTGCGCATCCAGTTATGTGTGGGAAAATGAATTACTTGCTGAAAAACATCATAGGATATATGGCTATATGTGAGCATTGCAAGTGCTCCCTGTGCTTAGATGCTCATGTGAAAAATCATAAAACTACCGGAAAATAGAAACGAATTCTCCTTGACAATGTTTCTCAGGGGCAGTTGGTCTTCTCACCAGGCAAAACGGCGTTATAGGTAGGGCCTAAAAAGTGACAGGTCCCTGATGACAAGAAAAGTTGTTGCGCAGAAAGACGAATACGGCAAGTACAGCAAAATTCAGAGGGCGCAAAAATGCCAACGGAAATCTGTGCGCAGCAGAAAGGCAGGAAAATTTAAAAATATACAGCTATAACTTGCGTCGCAACGTGTTGTCGACTCTCAGCTCGAAAATACGTGAATATAGATGACTCCCCTTGTCGCAGCATCGCCTCTTAATCTTACTTCTCTCTATCTCTGCTCTCACTAAAGATAATGGAACCTTTGTAACTTGCGTGAAAGAGAAATTAAACAAGTATAGAAAAGGAGGATGTATCCTGCTACAGATCTACGGCCAACCGGCCCCTTCGTATGCACTGAACCAATTGATCCGCTACCACGAGTTCTTTTCATCCTACCTGACTATATTAAGAAAATTATTGTGGCAGAATCCTCCATGGAAACACGCTTTGCTAGTTCTAATATACAAAAATATTTTTTCTTATTGCTTTTTTTCTTTTCTTTCTTAAGTAGTTCCAGATGTTTATGATACAATAGAATGCACAATACCACCTAGATGTCACAAGGCTGTGGAGACGGGAAAAAGGCGTTGTCAAGCGGATGGATACAGCCCGCTTACCGTAAAATAAATCAACAGTGGCGAAACTCTCAAAATAAATGCCAGAACAGATCGCATTCCATTGTCGCGAAACAATGTTTACAAATAGTCTACAAGTTTCAGCATAAACAAGTAACATCAGAAGTACAGCAGTGAATAGAAAACACTGCAAGCAGAAGATGGCAAAAAAACATTTGCTGATCTCCCTTTAAAAATATCTTTATTCATATTTCATTCGAATTAAACCTGTTTGCAGTTTCAGACAATACGTGTTTTGTGCATATTTTGTGCATACATATTTTCTATTTACTAGGCGGGTGTGGAACATGCCAGTATTCTTGATATCATGTTTTGTTACAGAAGTTGCCTCAAGCTTTGCATTGTCAGATACAAATGTAGTCTTGTGATGAAAAGACGGCTTATACAACAGAAGAAGACGCATTTCACAAACGCGCCAAATTTAGTTTTTCCGCAGAGTTCATTCATTCTTGTTGCAGTGAAGTCGTTTACGGAGGCTCAGACAGTGGGGGTACCGACACCGCTTTAGTAATAACTTTTTCGTTGCGCCTTATGAAACATGACCTTCCAACACTACATTAGTGCCTGCTCCGCCGCCACATATCACAAAAAAATATTCCATTCTTAGTTTAAGCCAATCTTCTGACCTCAAATTTACGTAACCATCGACGCAAGCATCGCGAGGTGACCCGCAGCGTTGTTTGAACCGTCCAGTCAAACGCTCTTTTCGTTTATACGAGGTCACTATGGTTTGTTTACAAAACGCGTGCGCATTGCGTACCTTGACAGGTTTTTCTTATTTACTTGGCTGACACGAGGCGAGGAGCAAGCAGAAGTGGAGAGGGTGTCGATGGTGTCGACCTATAGCGCAGTAAACGTGGATTAGATTATGGGGAAGATGGTTGCAGCGTCTGCGATCGGCCCGCTTTACCTTGCTTACTTTGCGGAGGCTGGCCGAAAATCACGGCGGCGTGCAATGGAAGGTTAAACATGCCAATGAAACGGTTCCTAAATGAAGAAGAGTTGGCATAGCGATGTGGCATACGCACCAAGCGGACTCGATAGCGTTATCCTGCCCCACGAAAAAAAAAAAAAAAGTTCTTATACGCAAATAAGTCCCTTCTTCCCGGCAGCTCCGAATAGCCAGTGCCGGAGCAATTGGCAAGCAACCATCTTCTCTACCTTTTGGAAAGGGGGCAGTCTCTGGCTATCCCCGAAAATTTCAGCTTTGTTCGGTGTATCTCTACTGCGCGTACTCCACTTTTACGCGGCGAGTTTTCGGTCTTTTGCCGTCGTGTGACAGACTGGCGAATTGCGCGGCCCGTAATCTTTATCCCAATAGCGGAAGACTAATGGAGAAAAAAAGGCATAGATCGGAAATAATTAATTTTCTTTTGTTTGGTCTAGTCATGCATAACCAGTGTGCGCATGTCATATCAGACGGGTAGATTTGGCGACAGACTGGCGAAGTGTAGGTGGCCCGAATTATGTTTAATCAGTTGTGGGGCATTGATATTGCATAAATGGAGTAGAAACAGTCGGGAATAGGTTAATATTATAGAGCCTCTCCACCTAATCACCCGCCTATATGCCTATACGCTCAGTCTTTGCTTGGCGCCGAAAATCCTACATATATTTCTGGTTTGAAAATTTGTTTGTTAAGGCAGTGGTTGGAGCGTGCCGGTGAAGAAGGGCGCCCTATAAGGCGGTAGCCTAGATCCTGAGTTCGTTCCCCAATAGTAATAAAATGTTTCTTCTTGGCCATAAGAGTGTGTACACGTTCCAGATCATGACATGATGACAGGTTGCCACTTATACAACCGTGAAAAAATAAGCCACTAATAAACTGAGCCATTAAAGATGCTTCGACAACTAAAATAAAAACTTGCTTTGTTGTCCAAGTGAGAAAAATATCTTCCGTAAGAGAATGCGTCCTCATCATACGAACTGGTACCTGGTTGTCTGCCAGGCTAGATTATACATTTATTTTGTACGGATGTTATCAATGGAGGTTTACGCTGGCATTTATTCAGCCACTGAAAATTGTCCAAAAGGAAAGAACACGAGCATTAAAGCGACTAAACGATTTTTATTATATCCAAGGATGGCATGGCGAGCCCTGCTCAAATTCATTATACGCTTCAGGGCACTCAGCGTCCACTCGCACTTCAGCCAATCTTTATAATTAGAACAAAAGTCATATTCGAGCAGAGCGTGAAAACTTTTGTTTTCAGAATCGTATCCTTTTTTGAGGCACTGGAATAAAGCATACTTCACAACTTGCGCTATACAGTTCGGTCAGGTAAGTGGTCTGCTACATCTAAAATCTTAGCTCTTCTAAGGTAAAATGCGAACAGCCATCTCTACTGAGCAATATTCTATAGCTCTAACCTGTATCTCATCAGAATTAAACACACTGGCAGAATTATCTGCGTCACATTAAAGGCTTTTCTCTCTCTCTGTCTCACATACACGAAGGATTATGAGACATTAATAAATACTCTACGTCCGGCTGATCTTTCTGCAGCGCATGAAATCTGGAAAGGTGATTTTTAAAGGTTGTAGCACTTTTGTTACACGCTAACTATAGCATTTCTTAGGAAAATGCGAAATGCAGCTGCTGTACCTACTCCATTTCTCCCTTATAATTTATTGCCCTAGCATAATCGATTACTATTTGTACATCACGTGCAAACGTCTAAGAGTAACCAGAAATAGACTTCTTTAATTTGGTTCTTACTTCTTCGAAATAGTACCTCGCAAGTTAAGCGTACATTTCGTAAGAGTGCCCAAACAGGCGAAGCATAATAACACAATCAGACTAACGAAAGCCTTTGCTTTGTGCTGTTTGCTATGCATATTGTCAGCGCATTTACGTGCACACAGTGATTAAAGAGTAATAATAGCCCCGGAGCACTCCGCTTATTGGACGCGACGGTTTCCTGTGGTGGAGATAAGAAAAAAACATTTATATGAGAGATTGTGGCGCTCATCATGCTGCGCACATCAAAGAGATATCTGCGAAAGCATAAAGGGTGTCCTTGTCATTTTTAAGAAATTTTTATTTGTTTACTTACAAGCCTCGAAAAGCTCCCAGTGAAGTGTTTCTGTATGAGGGGTGGGCTATTGCAATAGTGTTAAACCATACTGTGTCTACCGGTTGTAGCTTGTGGCAACCGCTCAAGTGCCACGTCCGTAACTTCCTGGTACACACCGTTATACAGGGTGTTTGTAGGAAGGCTTTAGGCAATATTTAAGGATAGCCGCTTTGAAGTAAAAGGACGGTCCCTTCGAAGACATGCCTACAGTGGTGGCCGCTATGAGGTGACGGGTGATACATGGTAATTAGTCACAAATTAATTATATATTAATTACCTTTTAAGCTTTCTGTGCGAGTGGCTCACCGTAATTGGGAAATGGAAGCGAGCCCAACTCCATACAAGCCATATCAGATTTTGGATCTAGAGAAATGCGATTACCCGTGGAAGTGTAGCACGGCGAAATTTGCTATAAGAGCGCGATAAACCGGAACAGGAAGCTACAACAAGCGCAACCCCTCGCGGCGACGATCTGATTACTTGAATTAGTGAAGGCAAGGCGCAGAAGACCAGGACTCAAGAAGAACACAAACGACAAGACCGGCATTGGACCCTTTCTTTCAACAAAGCTTTCGCACCGATCCTGCCATATTGCGCGTCAACCTGATCGCCATCTCAGCTTGCCAGTCTCGAGTGGCGCCGGTCCTGTCGTTTGTGTTCTTCTTGAGTCCTGGTCTTCTGCGCCTTGCCTTTACTAATTCAAGCATGAACCAACTTTCCCAAGCAAGAGTTTTACTTGATCAGATTACGTCACCCAGCAGCGGGCAGCCAGCTATGTGAAACAGCGAGCAGCAATGAGTCCAGCCAAATACATTATTCAAAAGCGCTCAAATAGAGTAAATGTGATCTGCTAGTGCTTTCCAGACTTAATGCAAAAGTTTTTTACCAGTTCCCGCCCATGCGATAACGTTAAAGCTTCGGTAGTTTTGACGAAGTAGACGTAGATGAATAAACGTTCATGTATCGTGCTTTCGGTGAATAGTAAAGCACTCCATATAATTAATATCAATCCAGAAGCCTCCTCTACAGCGTCGATTATCAATATATCGACGTCTTAAAGTTTTGCAAACTCTACGAGTAAGCTTACTACTACCCTGAATAAACTCCAATATATTTGAGAGAGAGAATTATCAGTGAACTTCAAGTCATTTAATCTGCCTCTGTGAATTACAATATTGTTTTAATGTAAGCTACATATCCTTCCTTTTCACAAACAATTAATTTTTGACACCTACTGAGATAAATCGAAAAAGGACAGCACGATGCATTGGCGTAAAATTATAATTTACCGCCCATATGCTCAAACGAACGTCTCGCCTCGTTAATAATAAATGTTGGGTATGTAAGTGTAAAAAAAGAATTTTTGAATGCAAGCTAGTGTATATAACGCATTGCATATGCGGCCATCAGGAACATTTCATTAAGGAATCCATTAGATTTGCAGCAAACCTATCAGCACTGAACAGGGACCGTTCATCATGGCAGCCTTATTGCGCGCCTGCGACGTGCGAAGTAATAAAAGCGCTTCTGGATTTCTCTAGGTACATCAAGGTGTATGACGGCTTTTGACGAACTAAACGATCAACGGTTCACTGCATGTGCGTCCGTGCTCACTATGAAATTCTCGCCGCTCACTCTTGCCCTTCTCCTCCTTCAGTCAATTTCCCCAGTTCAATGTAGCCAACCAGGCTCCCCAGGCTGGTTAATATACCTCCCTATTCCTTATCACCTCCCTCAATTTAACGGATGCAGTGACTTTTCACTCTTTGCGGATATTCACATTGTAGTTGTGCAACTTTTCGTGGTCCCAAAGGAGCACAATGCGGTAGTTTGCATATGTCACATGGAAGCGCTCACATGCACACACCGGCAGAGAAAGAAAGAAAGCAAATAATTAAGAAAAAGTTCAAATACAACGCAGGAAAGAAAAAATAGCTATGTATGACCAGGTATCCATCACGATCTCGCGTGCGGGCGATACTACAAAGCCAAGATAAACGCGACCTTCGTTACTTATCACACAGCGTTTAGTTCATTCAATACTCCTACGCTCTACCACTCTTGTTTGCCATTTCAAACAGTTTTCGTATAAACCACTGAGAGGAACTTCGAATCCTGCCAGAAGTTATAAAGTGCATCAGTAAACACACTGAAGAATAATAGTCGAGGCTTTAGGCATTTGTGTTCTTGAACGAAGACGTTCAGCGTTCGTTATGAAATTGAGAGCCTTCTGTAATCTGCACCCAACGCGGAATACAAACACACGTCGACAGAGCTGTCAAAAGAGAACCTCGAATTAGGTATGAATGACTGACCTTGTTTCCACTGAATTTTTTTCTTGCTTGTAAAAGAAGGGCAGCTTGTGACGGAAGCTTTAGGTTATTCTACGTGGCGTTACGTTTTTTTTTCTCATTCTGGAAAAACTGCAAGGTCATATAATAGGCTTGATTTGTGAAGAATAATGAGAATAACAAATGAATAAACCGACGCATGCACTTTAAGCGACTTTGGAAACACTCACTATAGCAGAAAACAACCCCTCAACGCTAAAAACGAAAGAGAATTGCGAAAAATAAATGGCTGAATACGTTATTCGGAGCTGACCTCCGTCACCGATATGTTTACACTACGGGCCGCAAGAAATATTATTTGTAACTCAATCTTGTAGGGTCCAAATGCTAGACATAACTAATCGACACATTTATATTGGAGGGCGTAATGTTTTCCTTCAACATGTCATCTGAAGTATGTAGGAACAGTACCTTTTCACCGGCTACTTGACAAAAGAACCCAGTAACACTGCGTTGACGTACAGCACTAGAGACAATGACGATACTTAGGATAATGCAGGTCGCTTATAAAATAGATGAGTCTCGTAACATCACCATTCACTTCGCCTTTACATCGCATACATTTGTGACCCGGAATGGACCACGCTTTCGTGTTCTCTCGGCACAATAGGGCTTCCTTAAACAGTAGGGACTCTTTGATTTCTATAATAGATGTCTTGCGCCATTCTCTGCAGAACAACTTCATATGTAGTGCTTGCAAGCTAAAATGACCTTCAAAAATAGGAGCTCATAGGCCTTGCGAAAGCGGTGGCAGCACAACTTTTCACGTGGCGTCAGCACGTATTTCATCGCCGACAGACAATGGTCAGAGTACTCTTCTTCTAAAGGTATTCTCTTCGAAGTTAATGCTGAGAGATTCTTCATTACGAGCGAACACGCTGAAAATCCTAAAATTTCAGAAAGCTCATCACAGTGTCAAATTTAAGTATTACAGGAACATGGAGAAGATTTTGACTAGTGGTGTTACAGCTGTGCAGCGTCGATAAAGGCATTGCAGAATAGTGATGCCCATAATAGTGCACCTCAGTGCACGTCCATGTCAGCATGTACTTAGAGACGCTGTGCTTGGGGCTTACACGCCCCTACTCCATGGAGTGGGGCTCATTCCGAAAAAGAAGAGATGTAACGACGACGATCATAGTTCACCTTTTTAGAAACGCTCCTATATAATGCGGCTTTGCGCAGGCGGGAAAGCTGAGCATAATTATCGTCGGGCAGCTTGCATGTTGAAACTTCTCTGGCTATATATACTTTCTCATTTTGGGTTCGAACAAATGGCAATTTTCTTTTCGCATACCGGTTTAAATTACCGGCTTACCGGCTCAACATAAGCGCGCTAGCGGAGGCAGAAAGAGACGGAAATAAATGTTCTTTCAATTTTCTGCATGTGGAGCTTATAAAGAGGCTACACTTAGTCGGATATTAGTTGCAATCGCTGCGGGAGACAGATTTGTTGCTATTAGTTGAACACACTCTTAGACAGCTCATTTTAGAGATTTCGTCATTCTTTTCGTCGTCTTTGCATTACTCACTAAGAAAATAGCATCGAGAAACTAAGGGAGAATGTGAAAGGGCACTTTGTACCGAACGGGCAAGAAAGGAAGGCCTTAGAAATTAATGGCCTGGCTGGCAGCAGGAAAATACAAGAATAAGTAGAGCCACCTTTCAAGGAGCCAGCAGAACTTCAAATACCTACGTGAATTCTTCTTATAGCGCAGAAGCGATACACGTGAAAATTGATGTGGCTTTGCATTGTGTGCTATTGAGCCGTTTTCTTCCCTCTTTTTTTTTCGCGAAGCTGCGTGTGCCTAGGCGAAACACTCGCGATCCGACCACGGAAACCCTCCGGCGGAAAGTGTGGCGCGCCATTCGCTACGCTGATAGAGAAGTCGTTTCTCGCAGCAGAGCGCGCGTGCACCGAACTCTATCCGTCTTCGCAACGGGATGGTCGCGCATCGTCCCTTCTCCCGATCAGCAGCTGGCCTACGAGCAATAGCACCGAGAGCCAGAGCGGGAGAGATAACCGGCTCTGTAAACGCTATGGCAGAAGATCGGACCCGCGTTGCGGGGTCCAAGTGGCAATGTCGGGCCGATCCGGCGGCTCGTGTGGCCGAGCTAGTTCGCGAAGCGGAATAAAGTGGTAAGGTTACACCACCGACGCCACGGCCGAGCGAAGAACCGGCGCTTCGGGACCGCGACAGACAGACAGACAGACAGACAGGCAGACAGACATAAAAACTTTATACATAGCAAGTGAGTTTGGACTCCTCTGGGTCCATGGACCACCGCACGGTCCCACACTACGTCGAGACGTTCATGTTCCTTTTGTTCAAGACGTCGTCAGCCCGAGCCACCGCAGTAAGCCACGATGTCAGGCCCGTAGATGAGAGCAGGACCTTCCAGTCCTCCCAGCTTGAGATGGGGGCTGTCCCTGCGGGGGAGGATCAGCAGGGCAGCCAAAAAGGATGTGGCAGAGTGTGGCGTGAGGGTCGCCGCATAGTGAACATGTAGGGACGATGCCACAGTAGTGGGATAGCAGCTGATGGAATGGGAGAGAGCGGGTCTGGAGACGTCTCCAGAGGATCTGTTGGGAGTGGGTCAGGGAGGGGTGGGGAGTAGGATAACTCCGACGGCCCAAACGGGGTACTTGCGTGAGCTCCGCAAAGCTGTGCGCCCGCTCCCTCGAGAAACCCGGATCAAGGCTGTCCTGAGCCCGGCAAATTAAACCTCGGGCCAGTTTATCGACAGCCTCGTTTACGGGGTTCCCAGAGGGAGCCGGCACCCACGGAGCTCAACCCTGCGTGGTAAATTTTGAGTGGGGGTGCTTAACAAGTTCCAGGCAGGGTAGTGAGTCTTGCCTCTGGCAAGGTTGGACAAAGCAGTCTTTGAATCGCTAAAGATGTATTGGGCACCCGAAAGGGCAAGGGCTAAGGCGATGGCGGTCTCCTCTGCCTCCTCAGGTGTACAGCCCGAGGGAAGATGGTGGGTTAGGGGTCGGGGTAGGGTTGGGTTATTATTATTATTATTACTTGTTTTGAACACATACACATATATACAGGTATCAGGAAAGGGAAAGCGAGGAGCAGGCTGGCAACTGCCACCGGAAGGGGCACAACGCCTGCCTACTCTTCTGAAGGGAGGTGACAGCAACACAGAAATGGAAGATAGGAAGGAGGGGAGGAAAAAGGAAAGAGGAAAGGAAGAGCAACAGGACAAATCTAAAGACCAAAGTAGAACACTGCAACAGGTAAAATCTAAAGACTAAAGTAGAACTCTGCAGCCGGAGTTAAAGTGACGCCGCGTCGAACAGCCTCCACAATTATCAACAACATCCATGGCTAGTTCGCTATGCGGCTAATTGTGTTCTCCACGATGAGACGCCAAGTAAAGCTGCACGTTATCACCGTTTCACCGGTAGTCGGTTCACAATGTACACTATAAGGTTGTAAGCAACTGCTACAGCTTCATGCTTTGCACATGCGGCGTAATACTAGTGGACTTGTCCGTAATACTAGTGGAAGGCATCTGCGCGAGCTACGCGGCGAGATGTGATACTGGGGATGGACGTTTCAAGGAAGGGGTTTCACTACAAGTGGTGTATGAATGTGTCGAGGAATGGTTATAAGGGTTGACTGATTAGCGGGTATGTTGATGCGAAGGGAAGCGAGGATATGGCGGCCAGTGGCGCTCGCGGCAAGTCTTAAGTACCGTGTCTGAAGGTGCTTCAGACGCGGGATGATTAGACAAGAGATGATTATTACAAAGAAAACTTTACAAAATTCAAAACTATCAACGTAGACTGTAGAATACAGTGAACGATTTAACTGGACGAGGGCGAAAAACGCATATCGTGAATGAAATTGTAATCGATAATGCCATTGTAGTTGGGAAACAGCTTGTCGATGAAATGAATCGACACTTTGTTAGCACAGGGGTATATAGTGGACAAGACTTGGAAGCGGATAGTTTCATGACTACAGGGCAGGTTGATTGCATTATGCTTACACCAGCGACTCCTACTGAAATTGAAGCAATTATCATGACACTAGAAAACAAAGCTGCAGGTGGGGCAGACGAAATAAAGGCCTTACCTGTCATGTATGTTGCGCATCTCATTAGTCCTGTATTAACCCATATAATAAATGAGATGCTTACACGTGGTGAGTTCCCAGGTGAATTAAAAATAGCTAAGGTCACCCCTGTCAACAAGGGTGGCGATGAGAAAAAGCTTACCAACTACAGGCCGATATCTGTTTTGCCGGTGTTTTCCAACATATTTGAGCGTGTTATTAAGATAGGCTTACGTCTTTTTTTCATAAACACTAAATAATTACGAAGTCGCAGTATGGCTTTCAAAAGGATAAGTCTGCAGAACTAGCTTTAATAAACATAAAGGACAAAATAATTGAAAATATTGAAAACAAACTGCTCACTCGGGGGATTCTCTTGGATTTAAAAAAAAGCACTTGACACTGTGCAGCACGATATCCTTCTGAAGAAGCTTGCTGCGTATGGTGTTCGAGGAGTAGCACAGAATTTAATTACATCATATCTCTCAAATGGGTATCAGTATGTATGCGTCGACAATCTGGTATCAGAAAAATTGAAAGTCGAATATGGTGTCCCTCAAGGATCAATCTTAGGACCCCTCTTATTTCTTGTATACATAAATGATATAACGTCAATACCAAACTCCCCTGAAATAATACTGTATGCTGACGACACTAATATCTTCTTTACTGGCACTACATAAGAGGTCATAGAATCATCAGCTAACAGTTACCTCTTACACCTCTCCAGGTGGCTTAAAAGCAACCGGCTGAGTTTAAACACAAGCAAAACCAAATATATAATTTTTAAGCCAGCAAATAAAAGCGACCCCTACTGTGTTCATCTGCACTTTGAGGACACGTTACTGGAACAAGTTACAGAGCAAAGGTTCTTGGGCGTATGGTTTACAGAGGAGCTTACTTGGAATACTCACGTTGACAAATTAAAAAGTGAGCTATCTCGAGTTACTGGCTGCATGTATCAAATATCATATATACTACCCACCTGGTCGAAACAAACATTATATTACTCACTTTTCTATTCAAAACTCAGTTACGGCATTTTAGTCTGGGGAACTACGACAGCTTCAAACTACAACAAACTAGTCATTGTACAGAAGAAAATATTGAGAATGTGTGAAAACTATGTGGGTGACAAACGAGGACTCCGAACAAAACCGTTCTTCATTAAATATAGCATGCTTAAAGCAGATGAAGTTTATTATTTCAAACTACTCCAGTGGATATTTAAAAATAGGCTGCACACAATACCTGTCAACAGTTGCACCTCATACCCAATACGTAAACCACATTATGTAAAAGCCCGCCACAAGAACTAATTACGGGAAGCAAACATTGAATTATCAAACGATTAATATATTAAACAGTGATCACTTTGACGTACAATACACACAATCCTTCCGCAACTTCAAAAATGACTGTAAAAACCTATTAGTGGGCAGTGACATTGCATTTTCATTTTGAGTAACTTGTGCTCATCCCTGATAACAGATGTAACCTCAGTTATGTTACAGATTTTCCTCAGCGCTTGTAAATCATATTTGCCATTGTTTCGGCATTTACATTGTGTATCAGTCTAAACCTTCGTTTTTTTTTTTTCTGAAATGTTTCTATGTACTGATCTATTTACTGTATATGCTATTTATTTTCGAGCAAGTAATTCTGTGGTTTTCTTTGTTGACTTCTGATGTAAGCCAATTTTATTGTTATGTAATACTTATTGCATATGTATCTTCTGCTTTTTCGAAATCTATCCCGTTGAAGCAAAAGTAATGCTTTGGAGACATGTGTTCTGAATTATTGAATTTTGCGTTGCTGTGTGCTGTGTGTTAAAGATATGTTCGGCAAATATGTATGTGAATGATATGTCATGCTGCATTGAACTGTAGGGGAGCAGAGGCTCTGTCAGGCATTTTGCCTTTACCTCTGCCCCCTACACGGAGAGAATCTGTGAAACAAACAATAAAGAAAAAAAGAAAAGTTCCCGCAATAAAAGATAGTTCAGGAAGCGTGTTATGCACTCCTAGTGCAAGGAGTTTGGCTGTGCTAGTACTGCGGGGTAGGTTTAGGGCTGCCTTAGTTGCAAGGCGGATCATGGCGTTCACGCGCTCGGTTTCCGTGCGGTTCAGCTTGACATATGAAGTGGCGTACAGAATGCGACTAAGCGTAAAAGCATGTGCAACTTTCATGTTGTCTGCTTCGTCTAAATCCTTGTGCAGGGAAGATACGCGCCGTAGAAGCTGCGACACTGATTCCGTGGACGCCTTGAGTGTTTTAAGGGTATGGTCATTGCGTCCGGAATCCTGCAGGTAGAGGCCAAGGATGTGCATGGTGGGTCTGAGGGGGATAGGGGATCCTTGTAAAGTGATTTGGATGGGTGAGTTAGCTACAGATTTTGGTCTAATTAGGAGGAGCGCGGACTTAGAGGGGGAAAACTCGAGTCCGATAGATGATACATGAGCGGAGATGGTGTCGGCTACTAATTGTAGAGTTTCCTCAATTTTCCCATCCGAGCCATGAATGGTCCATGTGGTAATA
Source organism: Dermacentor andersoni (assembly GCF_023375885.2). Taxonomy (NCBI): domain Eukaryota; kingdom Metazoa; phylum Arthropoda; class Arachnida; order Ixodida; family Ixodidae; genus Dermacentor; species Dermacentor andersoni. Next base: position 115,780,522 of record NC_092815.1, on the reverse strand, counting down.
TCATCAGCGTACAGAGTATGTTTTAGGTGTGGGATGATATTGAGTTTCTGGGCTAAGGGGATGAGAGCAATGTTAAATAGAAGGGGGGAGAGGACCGCGCCACGGAGACGACCGTATGCTGAGCTGATCAATGGGCAAGGAGGCAGTGCGGCCAGACAGGAAGGCACGAACGTAGTTGTAGGTTTTAGGGCCTACCGGTAGTGCCTGCAGTTCCCGTAAAATGGCAGCGTGTCAAATTCTGTCAAATGCCTTAATTAGGTCAACCGCCAGGATATCTTTAGTAAAATTAGGGATAGTATCAGCAAGCAAATCGTGCGTAAACTGAAGTAGGGCATCCTGCACAAATAGGTGCGCACGAAAGCCCACCATACTGTGGGGGAAAAGGTGATTTCCTTCCATATACGTCGTCAGTCGGGCAAGGATTATGTGCTCAAAGGCCTTGCCGAGTCAGGATGTAAGAGAAATGGGGCGGATGCTCTCGAGAGTGATGGGCTTGAGGGTCTTTTGGAATAAATATGATTTTTCCATGCTTCCAGGAGGCAGCGAGGGTGGTACCTGCCTCCCAGTACTTGTTAAAGTAGGTAACTAGGTGAGATATAGAGGCATTATCAAGATTTCGGATGGCAGCTGATCTTCCCCGGGTACGGTATTGCGCAATTTCAATAGGGCTGCGCGAAATTCAGATTTTGTAATAGGAGCGTCAAGCTGAGGTTGGGGTGAGCCCGTGTACTCGGAATGTTTGCAAGGAGGACCTGGGGTGGTATAGGTGCATTTCACGTGCGCGAGGAAGGCGTCGGTGTCCTGCCGATGGTTATGAGGTAGGCAGCGAATGGTAACACGCGTCTGAGTTTTAGATAGCGTGGGATCGATAATGTGGCGCAATAGGTGCCAAGCGTGGATTGGGGAGAGATTGCCTCGGCGGCCGTCACAAACCTGAGCCCCGTTAGCTTTGCAAAGAGTAGCACTACGGTGTTCTATTTGGGATTGAAGCTGGGTGAGTTTGAGATTTAGTTTCCTGTTGTGCTTTTGAGTTCTCCACCTTCGCGTTATGTTATGTTAGCTACTGTCGATAACGGGGGTGTCTGGGGTAGTATCGAGCGTTTGGGTATGTTGGCGAATGTCTTTCTGTAAATGACTAGTCCAGGTGTCTAGGTCGAAGGGGGCCTGTGCTGGCTACGCATGCCTAAATTTACGGAGCTGGTCCCAATTAGTGGGCCTAGCGGTAAATTTGCGCTGAGGTCGGCGATAGTTCACCGCTATGCGAATTACGTGGTGGTCGCTGCCTAGTGTGGCTTGCGTTCTTTCCCACTGTAGGTGAGCCAAGTTTCTACCAAGCGTGAAGTCTGGGCTAGTATCAGCAGTAACACTGTTACCAACCCGCGTAGGAAGACTAAAATCATTAAACATGGTCAGATGAAGCATTAGCGTTTCATTGTATAAAACTGTGCCTCTGTGGCTGGTGCGTTGATAGCCCCAGTCCACGTGAGCGCAGTTAAAGTCGCCGGCAACCAGTAGGGGGTTTGATCAGGCCATTTCGGTTACGAATTTGAGGAATGGGGGGAGTAGGTGAATAGGCTGTCGTGGGAGAAGATAGCCGTTAGGAATGAACAGGGAGATTGTGCAGGGGGGGGGGGGTAAAATTTCGATGAAGGTGTGAGCGATAGGGGAGGTAATGTCGTGCTCTGCATAATGCAAGGTGTTACAGACGTATGTAACCACCCGAGGAAGATCAGTGGAATCAGAGGGGATAACAATGTATCCTGGCAGTTTCTTGCAAACACTGGCATCCTGGGTAGCGATAATGTCTGGTAGGGACAAAGATTTGGCGATAATCTGCTGCAGAGGGCTGCGCTTTCGCCTAAAGCCCCTGCAATTCAATTGAACAATTTGTAAGGAATTATGGTGCCTCGGAGGAGGCATGTTAAAGGATGGCGGGGCGAAGGAGGAGTGCAGAAGGTGGGACTGCGGGAGGAAAGGCCGTTGAGAGCCCAGGAATAAAGTTAGCTAAACGCTCCTCAACCTTGGCCATGTTGCTAGACATGAACCTATCCATTATACCGGTAATGGTAGCTTCAATCATAGTCTGACACTGTGCAGTGACCAGCGCAGTAATGCGCTCTGTGAACATGGCTTCTAGGTTTTGGGCGAGGTCCTGAAGTTTGGCTCCCAAATCTATAGGTTGTGCTGGGCTCTCATCAGGTCTCTTTTTCTTAGGAGGTAGGTTAGACGGGGTGGATGAAGAAGATGGGGATGGGGGCGTGGGGTGTAGAGCAGGGGTGTAGGTAGAGAGGGCTGCCTTGAGCTGCCTTACTTCATCCCGCAGAGCCTTCACGTCCGAGTCCTGTGAGGTCATGATGTTCGTCTTGGCAGCCTTGGAAGCCCATGTACACACTCTAAAAACTAGGAAGGGTATCGCAGGAGTGAAGCTGCCGGTTCACTCTTCAAAGCGTCGTTTTACTCTCGCAAAATGTCGAGGAGAGTGAAATGCATTGTTCACTCTGTCACCAAGGAGAGAGTGAAATGTGCTTTTCACTCTCCCATTCAGAGAGAGAGAGTGAAAAGACTCTTGCGACAATAGAAAAGAGAGACTCTTGCGGCAACAGAAAACAAAACGTAGCGTAATCTTCTGCTTCAACTGTAGGTGGCTGGCCCCGAACATGGCAATGTATCATTCGTGCACGCTGAGCAAAGAACACATCGTTTTGCTTCTAAGAGAACAGGCCGCCGCAGTTCAAAGGAACGCGTAGCGAGCGCTCTGCTTTTTCACTCGGAGTGGCTCCACCGCGCGCGCACGCGCTCAAGATCGCGGAACAACACAGCACCGGAGAAAGGTGACCGTCCGCCGAGCAGCACAGCAGCAGCAAAGGCCAGCCAAGGGACGTCGTATGTCAGCTATCTCGCGTCGCCACGAAAACACGACAGTCGTTCGTCATGCCTTGGATATAACAGCAAATCCTCCACGGTAAGTGAATTCTAACTTAGGTGCACATTGTCCGTATATGTCATGCTATCGCCAGGAAGTCGTCGCTGCGCTTAGCCGACGCGATTGACAAAGGACTAGGCATACGCGCTGTGTCTCTCGATGTCAATCGAAAAAGCCAGTCGTCGCGATAACTGCATGTGATTTTATCACTTTGTCGTTGTCCGTAAGAGCTTTAAAGATCCCAAACGCTCCCAGAACTATGGTATGTTCAATAAGACGCCAGGCGAGATGACGCTTAAAATGGTTCGCTCACCAGCCTGTGATTCCGAGCCTATGCGGACCGTGATTAGCGTGCGTTTTGTGTGTTTAAATTTATTCAGTTTGGCAGTATACTGTGTACAGAACGCTGTTGAACTAAGGAATCACATAACAGAAGGCGTCATTTTGCTGGCAGCAGGCTTTTTTTTATAAATAAACCGCGCGCTTGACGGTGTCTTGCGCAGGGGGAATCTGCGACCACTGAAGTTACGTGCAGCACCAGTGCTAGTTAGAAACTTAGTTAGAAAGAGGTCAGTTGGGCGCGTTATCTTGAGCTTACTGAAAACGCATGAGGAATCCATGTTTTATGCTGAAAAAAGTATAAACCCCATATAAGCGATCTTGCGCGCGGCAGCTACAAGCGTTCGCTCGTCGCCTACAAGTCGTACCCCGTGCGAGCGACGATTTTGAGCGACGCCTCCCCGGTGTTGTCGGCATGAGGGCTGCAGTGACGCGTGCTTTAGTAATTTACGTTGATGTATTTTACTATAAAAAGTAGCATAAAATATTTCCGGAGGTCTTGCAGTACGTTCTTATCCTTGCACGTATAAAAATTGAATCATTTGCTCGTTCCGCGCGACAATCGGTAGTATTTGAGCGATGTATGTACATCCAGTTCCGGCTTCGCGCTATTGGCTAGTCGCTCATAGCACTTCTGGGCGACGAGCGACGATTTCTAGATTTCCAGAACCGAGCCATCTGTTCAAGCGACGGCCCGTTTTGTCGCTCGAAGCCGTCGCTCGTCGCCGTCGCGCACTAAATCGCTCTCACAGTGTTTATCCCTAAGACTGAACTGTTTTTGCTCATGTTGAAATGGTGTGATTATAGGTCTGGTTTTGTCTCCTGTTGCGGTTTTCGTGCACGGTGCGAAACTGAAAGGATGCTTATGTCTACGAACTCGGTGAATTGTCGAGCAGCTAGTTACGCATCGGCATCGAATATAAAGGCTGCTGTGTGGAATTACAATTGCAGGGGCGCTTTGCATACGCTTATTGTTTTGGACATGCCTGTGCATTTGCTAATACGAGTTGGCGTGTCAGAGTTATGTCATATGAACAGCTAAATCAGCCTTCCTCTGGGGGTTACAAGCGTAATGTGTGCATTTTGCTATAGAATGGCAGATCAAGATGTGTTTATCGCTTGAATATTTTTGTAGAGAAATAAAATATCAAAATAAAATGTTGCTTTAATTCCGTGTTACCAGTCTGTCGTACACAGAACAATAGGTTGGTGTAATAAACTAATAACTGCGGTTTAACTGCAACTTTTACATGCCTACAAGAATCTAAAATGCTAGATTTCAAACTGCAGCAGTAGTCGGGTCTGTCAAAAATGAACTCCACTGCGCACCTCATGCATGAAAATAAGTTCATGCCTTTTAGTAAGCTTAGATGCAGGCCGCAGTGAACTTGTTAGTATTGAAATGTGGGTAAGCTTGCCATAACAAGCCTTGTTGCCCTTTTTTATAGGCACATCCATATATCCATTGAGCTGAAGGACAATATTTTCATCCCTACTGAGCATCATGTTTGCAGCTATAATCCTCAAATTATGACTTCAGCAGTGGCACAACCAAGGATGGCGCGGGGGGGGGGGGGGGGGGCACACTGGGCACGTGCTTAGGATGTGTCACAAGTGGTGTTTGCGATACACCAGACTCATGACAGACCTATGACGTCTGAACATGACCAATATTCTATTCATTAGCTGGACTATTCTAACATTCATGAAAAACAAGGATCAACTGTGGTTTATTTGTTTTTTTGCTTAAATCTAAAGATTGAAGTTAGTTTAGCAGTTGACTGTTGCAGTCATTTGGATGTTTTGCATGCATTTCACTAGGAAGACTAAGAGCTAAGACTTTTTTATTGCCATGGCCTTGACTGTCTTGATATTGTTTTGAACCATGCCCTTGTGTTGACTTTTGCATACGATATTTTTCAGGCACCCGCTTTATATAACGCAAGAAGGCAGCTGCAAGGACACGAGGATGTGAAAGAGCCAGTGCAGCGCGACTTCACGTAGTGCAGAGGAGCCAATGCCAAAAAATCAAAATACATTGGCATGTTATTTGGACAAGAAAACTAGTATGTGGGTATATTGGGTGTACCATTTGACCAAATGTCAACAAAATCAAGATACAGTATGTTACACGAAGATGAAAATTCTCACGTGCTCCAGGCAGTCATCTTAACATGGTATATTTATCTAATGTCTCTGATTGGAAAGTCAAATCAAGTATGCTCTCTGGAGACAAACACATAGCAGCAAGTGTCATTGAAAAGTTAAAAATGTGTTTTAAGAAAGCTGATTAGTTCTGAGAAGTGACTGCTTTTTGTCTTGCCTCCCAACAGATATATCCATGTGATAAAAAAATAGTGGCACAATGAAATTGCATATTTGCTTAGCGACATGATACATACTTGCAATGAGCACGGTGCCTGTGTTTACTATAAAAAGCAACAGCCCATGCTTGGTTAGGTTAGGCCCACTACAACATGCAGGCATGGGTGATTGGCGCTTTTTTTATTTCTGTGTCGTGAGGTGTATTGACGTACGTATAGGTGCAGTGGCACGCAGTATGGCTAGTACAAAACAGGGGGGGGGGGGGGGGGGCAGATATATGTAGCTCACTGTACACGACACAGGGCAAAGGAAATCCGTGTTCAGCAACTATGTTAAATGCCATGTACGTAAATTTTACAACCCTACTCGTTCGAAGCGCGCACAGGTGCATAGTGAAGAAAAGTTTCCAGGGTAGATAATTCGTAATTTACACTAATTTTGCTCTAACCACGAGACAAATAATTTGAATATACTGCACGGAAAAACCTAGAGCGAATTAAATTGTGTGTCAGCTTCGTGTGTATACATATAGTCTTTCCTATGCATTAGGTTTTTTGCGTAATGCATTAACAGTTGACAGCCTATCTTATGATGTATACTCTGTTTACATTACAGTTGTTTATTAGTTTACTCGTTTGTTTTGCGACTGATGAAATGCCGGCATATATATATTTTCAACATTTGACATAACCCTCTACGTTTTGCAGGGACAACCCAGGACGTGCATTTCTCAGCACCCAGTCAACTGCCAAAAGTGACTCAAACACAGGCCACCAGTAAGTGGACATCAGTTGCAATTTCACATTATGCAGTTGGCGGCTGCCTTGTACGGAGGCTTTTTTTTTTTTAATGAGATGGTGATGTCGTTCTAAAGTACATTTTGACCACAAAGGTGCGATCATGTCTCACAGAGGCATATATGGTTGCTATTCTCTGCGAGGGACGTGTTCTCGTGTTCGTGAAGCATTTGTGTTTGGCAGTATTGTGGCCCAATGAGTCGGATATAAACACTAACTCGCCACTGCCGGCAAGTAGTTGCGAGAAACGCATTATGACGCTGTAAAGTTATTTCATTAATTCGAAGGAAAGTTTTGCAGCAAGAAAAAAGGTTGCTATTCCAGGTAAACATGTCTTTTTCTCACAGGTTATTTAGCCAAACTGTGGATGCATGAAATTCGTGACTTATGAATAGATTTTAATTTATTCTTTAGTAATGCTTCTAAAACAGACTAGAAATAGCATGTGACTACCTCTGCAATCAGCAGACCATACATTTACAGTCATAAGTGGCAGTTCCATGCAGTCTCGCACTTTATATAACCTTTCCTTTCAGCAACATTGGAACTGGTGGCTGCGTTTTCAGAAGGAGAAGTGCACTTGACACTGTATATGTATGTGTGAATTCGGTTTTCTTTGTATGTGTCGGCTCACTGACAAACAGTGCAAAAATCTGTTGTACCATGAGCCTGACGACGCCTTCTGCTGCTAGAAATGCGGCACTTCGTATTTTATAGTACTGCATGACATTTAAATCAAAGCTACCACATAAAATGATCAAGAAAACTAACCGCTGTTATAGCTGTTTTCCTCAAAGAACGCTTGTCCTTTATGGGCTGTGTTAATCTGAGCTCTCCACCGATGTTTCAGTAGTATTATCCCTTAGTGAGTGAGAGATTGGGGGCAATTAATCGTGTTAGTGTTTAAGTGGTGTCCTAATTATGTGCATTTGTTCCAACAAAGTTGTCTAGATTACTTTATTGTGTAGTGTAAAGCTTATGAAACCATCAGCAACTACTGAGTTGCTAACACGCATATGGATTTGTCACTATACAGGTGGAACTCGGCTGTACCACTGCAGTGCTGCGGAAATTGCCTACACCAGCGGCTTTGCAACAGCTGTTTCGCAGCATGTCGGTATGTGTTAATTTATAATTATGTTGGGATGGGCTAGTATTATGGACCACTGCTACTCTGTATTGTGACAGATTCATATGATAAGGCATGTAATAGGCACAGCGAAAACCTTTGAATTTTTTACTATGGTACATAAACAGGCTCTCCTTTTCGTCACTGGAGCAGGAGAGAAGGGCATGCAGGCACTCCTGAATGAACATATATTTCAAAACATGAGAGACACACACACACACACACACACACACACACACACACACACAATTAAACTAAAGGCAGGGACGTTCCATCTTTCATCTTGAATTGAATTGTGCAGCGCAAAAATACAACACAGACCACAGAGAAGCACACATGTTAACAGGTTTGATACACACGTTAGTTCAACAGATTTGATACTTCAAGTGTGCTATTTTACACAAGGGGGAAGGGAAAGGGGAGAAAATCTGAAAAAAAAGTGGAGTGGCAAAAAAGGAATCGTGCCAAAAAGCATGAGAAGCATCGCGCAGCCAGGATCACCAGCAGGACATCTAAAAAGCACTCTGATAAAATTACATACAGGACAACCTTACGTATAGTTTGTTTCAATCAACTCAGATCACATGCAGCCATTACTGCAATCAAGTTGTTTCCTTATGTCATATGAGGGAATGATGTGGGCCCAAAAAACTGTTTAGAGCTGAAGGATTATGTTCCATTCTAGCCTCATTGCCTGCTTTTTTATCATATTGTTATCAGCTGCTTATGTTAGGGACAAAAAGTAAGAGTACGAACTGTTTCCCGATTTGCCATTCCACACAACATGTCTTTGTGACTATATGTACATGCCGATGATCCATAGTTGAAAAATATTCAGTACAGTAGAATCTCATTACAAGATGCACTTGGTTGTAAGAGACATCTGAAAATGGTTTGGTTGGTTTTCCAATGTTTGCCACGTTAACAATACTGTATACAAGAGACACCTTTGTTACTAAGGATGACTTTTTAAGTATTCACTACTTCGAACGGACACAACCCAGACACATTCACTTTGTGCACCTTGTGTGCTCCGAAGGGCGTAAAGATCACGCAATCCTTACACAAGTCAATCGCGCATGTCTCTTTTAGCATGAACCAGAAAAGGAGGGCAACGAGGACAGTGCAGGGCAGAAAGTGTCGGCAGTTGAAGCTGACGAGCGTCTAAGCGCACCTCAAAGGTACTGCGAGCAACAAGGCTTGCAAAGTGAAGTGTTTAACTTCCAGAAGTTGGGAAGGAAGCTAACACAATCTACAGTCACAAAAAAGCTGTGAATGTCTTCTTTAAAGGGCCCCTAAACCACCGAGGTTGAAATTTAGTTGCGGTGTTGCAGTTCTACACAATAAGGCAATGAACAGGTAGCCACGAGAATTTTTCGAAACGGTGCAGTAATAGTGGAGCTACGTGTGTTTGATTATCGAAAAGTAGTCCCCACTCATTTTACTCTTTCATCTGGTACACGCCATATGGACAGTATCGTCTTTTCCTTGCCTAGTACACCTCCAAATGTTACGGGACAGGCCAACACCAACGAGCTCTGTTGCTGCCGCGCTGGCCCGTCGTCCTGCAAGGGGTCGCGCTAATACAACGGATCTGTATGGTGACTCGTGTTGAAGAGCCTCATAGGGAGACCCTTCTGTTGGCGTTTCTGTTCTTTGCCCCCATTGGCTGCCCACAATGGCATCGCGCGCAACGCGACGAGGAAGAAGGAGTGTGTGTATTTGCTTGCAGGCCTTGCCGGCAGTCGTACACTTTCGTTCGACCAATCGACAGCACCGGAAACTGGTGACATCATCAGAGACACCCTGGTGACGTCAGGACAAACTGGGGGGTGCAGGATAGGTCCAGAGAGGCGCACGGGGTCATTTTCTTCATATTGTGGTGCTCCGGCAGTGCTACGCACTCTGGCATTTGGCTTCGTCGATCGTGATGGCATTCTGATTTCGATACGCGTGTTTACTTGAAATGTTCAAAAAATGTCGAGAAGTGGTTTAGGGGCCCTTTAAGCCACCCTGAGCATTTATTCCTTCAGATATATCAAAACATACTTTAGTGATGATGCATAATAAAGTGATCTAGTCTGGCTCCTCAGTGTCTCAAAATTTTTGGTTTCGAGAGACATGTTTCCCGTGCCTCTTGAATATCTTCTGATGAGGCTTTACTGTAATATACACAAACAATTGTGTAACTCCTCCTGCAAGTATTATTCATTAAGCCCGGTCACTTATGTGCAAAGCTTGTGGTTAAGTCTTGATGTCCGTACTTTTTAGAGCTATGTTTATTAATTCATGCTGTTCTTACTGGTTCTTCGATGCAGGAGACAATGCCTACGAAATTATTGGCCCTGATCATGAGAGCCCTCAAGGGGCAAACAACATCTCTGTTGCAGAAGTGAGCCCGATACCACTTGGAAGTTACCATGACAGATGACACGGCAGCAATAGATACAGAGACTGCCATGTCTGCTGCAGCTGCAACAGTGTACGAGGCAAGCAGCAGCGCGTCAGCATCAGCAGCAGTGTCAGAAGGAACCACACCAGGCCTGGTAGAGCAACATGTGTGCTATGACTGACTTTTTTTGTAGTGGATACAACTCATTTGCTCAACATACAAAAGCTTTTCACCACGACTGTGAGCCAGTGTTATTGTGCAGCAAGTGCAAGACTAAGTTAGGTGTTATAACACAGTACAAGCATCACTTTAATATATGCAAATGCAAACATATTACAGTTGTTGCCTCCCCAGCCAGCCCACATAGTGACAACAATGTGGAACACATGGTGGGACACACCTCTCCCCCATTACAAGATAGTAGAGACTGTCAGTGTTGTTGCTAGATTGACTGGTCTTTGTAGGCAACTAGAAGGACAACACAGGTGTCATAAGATTGTTGTTGATGTTGTTGTTGAAGAGGTAAAAAAAAGTTTGGTGCAGCTGAAGTGCCAACTGATATTGAGCAAATCAAAAGCAACCACCTGAGAAAGCAACACTATCGAAATTTGGGTATCTATGTGCCGCCAACTCTGGTAAGAATGGCATAGGACAGAAGTGTGATGAAAATCACACAGACACTGCTGTTGCATCACTGGCCACAGTGAGCAGCGACTTGTAGGGCAAGAGAGTCAACTGAAACTAACCTTATGATATAGTGTCATGCTCCCATGTGACCACTTTTCAAGTTATTTTGCAAGATACAGCTCAACCTCCAGAAACGAGACTGCAACTTGTCTGTAAAAAAGCTTTCACAAAAAATTATTCATAACACTATTAACATAGCAGTATCTTTTTTTTTGTGTCGGTTCGAGGTTCCCGGCTGTCCATTAATGCAAAAATTGAGGAAAAAAAGAACATGTGTCGTACTTACACCTTTTTAACAAGTACGAGGGGGACAGAACGTTTCTAGTCATGCATCTTCAACACACTATCAAGTTTTTAAATGCCTTTTATAATTATTATTACCAGTTATATCTGAGTGCATTGTATGCATGTAGCAGGTGTAAAATCAGGTCAGTTGGATCAGATGCCTTATCTGCAAGCGAGCCCTATATTCAAGAAATTTGAATTAATATAGTTACGTTAGAGACGCAGTCTTTCAGCACTTTATTGCCTGTGGTTTAAGCATTGCTCAATACTTTTGTGGGTGGCAATTTCAACCGGCACAGCACTGCGCTTTGCCACAGTCACATTTGTCTTCAAAGCGGTGTTTACCATTTGTGTTGATCTGTTTGTGTATGCATAGAGCAAGTTTTTAATTTATATTTTTCTGCATTCTTGTGCTTGCACTAAGCTTGTATAAGGCAGTTACAAAATGTGCGTCACTATAACGAACTGTTCTGTTGAGCTTACACTTGCAAATAATCGTGTTCAGATGGCCGCACTTCTATGCGGGTGCACCGCTAGCTTTGTGTATGTTCTCATGTTTGTATAAAGCTTATATAAGCTAGTTAGAAAATGTATGTCACTAAGCATTGTGATATTCTTTAAAGAACTGCTTGGTTGGTTTTACACTTGTGAATTAGTATTGAGGCAGTGGTATTCCCATGTATGCCCACTGCTAGCTTTCTGTGTCCTCACGTGTTTGTATTAAGTTTCTACAAGGGAGTTACAGCATGTACGTCACTAAGCGCTGTGATATTTTTTAAAGAACTGCTTTGTTGGTTTTACACCTGTGAGTAATAGTACTCGGGTGGCACTAGTCATGTGTAGGTACACAGGGACCATATGTATACATTATGCTCATGTAAAGCAGTTACAAAGTGTATGTCACTAATTACTGTGATATTTGTTGAATTGCTGTGATGGTTTTACACATGTGAATAATAGTGGTCAGGACACAGTACTTGCGTTGTATAGTTGAATTTATACACTGCCAAGACATGGGCTGTATACGTACCAAGAGAAATGTATGTCATTATATTGTTGTGATTATTACTGTTTGGATTTTATTAAACTGTAATAAAATTGTTTCTTGTATCTATTGAGGTATTGCAATTTGTCATGCAACCAAACTGAGGACCTGCACTTGTGCATACAAATAAACAGCTAATTTAAGAGTATACTGCTCATATTCTGCTAAACCAGTTTAACAAATCTTGTACTACAATGCTGGAAAAATGACAGAGCTGACTCGGATGTACAGAAAAAGTTCTGCACTAGCTGAAGGACTGCCCCACACTGGAGTTCGTAATGTTGCGTTTATTGGAGTAGAACAGAAAGTGCACTTCTATTAAAAATGCGACAGTCGGTGCAGAAACATAAGGCAGACGAGCGGATGTGGCACATTTTTTTCAGGGCCCTCCATGCCTACTACTGCATTTCTAGTCTTCCTGTGCTCTGCGTATAAGCCCCTGTTCAGCCAAGGTTTTTACTCCATGACAGTTGTTCTACTGGGTTCGTAGCAATATGGAAGAAAAAAAATTCAATGGTTTTCAAGGACTTTCGAGGCCCCGACACAGTAACTTCAAGGACCTCGTGCATTGTGTGTAGTAGTTTGGACAGGCAATAACTTGTTCAAGAACACCGTTAACTTTAATGCAAACAAAAGAAAAAACAAATCGCATTTCAGTGATTTCAAACATTTGAAAGACTGCTAATTTGCCTTTCATCGCCCGCCACTAAACGCACACAAGGAAGCATTTCAAGAAAGCGCTCAAAGTTTTTCTGCAATAGCACAATTAACTACTTGGACCTGCAACATTTGCAGTTTTTGAATACTGTTTGGTTTGACAGTGTATGTGATGTCATCTGTTGCCTCAGCTTTTTTCACCATCAAATAAGCAATAGTCATTTCTAATTTCTTTTTATTGTGTCTGTCGCTCTCGATTTACTCTTCACGGCTTCTCTTCGAATGCCTCAACTGTTGAGTTTCTGCTCCTCCAAGCACATTTGTCGCCGGTTCCATGTGCATAAAACTGGTATCTGCAGCTCCTTTGTAATTTCAACATTAAGGATGTCACTTTCCTTCTATTACCTCCAGAGACAATTTTCTGTGACATGCGAAAGAGTGTCACAGAAGGGAAAAAAAAGCGCTTGGCAATGTCTGCCATGTCTAGCCAAGTGTACAAGTTTAAGGACTTTCCAGTACTTCTAAAAATTCAAGGGTTTTCAATGCCTTGAAAATGGCATTTTAGAAATAAAGGATTTTCAAGGATCGCTACAAACCCTGGATTCTAGCACCTAAATAATTTTACAAGCTTATTTTGGCATGGAGTTAGGAAATTCATGCTTTCTAGCTAACGCTGCACTATCTCTGTACAGTGAAGCCACGAGAGCGCAACTATTTTGGAGTAAAGAGAAATACTGAAAGCTTTTAATACCACTTTTCTTTTTTTCTATGGAGCTTCGTATTGCTTAGTTAAGTTTACGAACGTGCCTGGTTTTGGCGGGCGTTTCTTCGACATTTTCTGGAGGAAGCAGATGTCTAGCCCCCGTATTCAGAAATGTATCTTAATACAAAGCTCATGCTTGACTTGATATAAACGACGCCTGGTGCGAACGTCCCCCAAGACGCTCACTGCCTTTCTTTTGGTGCGTTCACGACTTGCGTCGTTTAGATCAAGTCAAGCATGGGCTTGAAGTTATGCATTTCTGCATATGGGGGTAAGCGTGCACAATTCCGGGCAACGCACTGTGCCATTGACACTGAGAGAAAACGGGGAAAACAGAGTTAACCACTTATGCTCCTAAACTTTCGCGTAATTGTGGTGTGCGTGTATAGTGGAAGAAGAAACAGCGCAAACACAAGGACGAAAAAAAGCATCAACCACACCAGCGCTTCGTGGTGTGGTCCATGTTTTTGCGTCGTCCTTGTGTTGCGCTGTTTCTTCTAAAATGCTCAACCAACTAGCCGGCAAGTCCATCCTGTGCATATATATTGAACACACGTATGAATGTAGATGGTCTTCGAAGCTTTTAGAACGAGCACTGCCACAGGATACGAGCAGTGCACGCGTAACAAGTGGACACATTAGTCATTTAAACATGCGTGCCAATGCATGTGACGCGGCTATCGGCATAAGCAGTCTCCAAATGCTGGAATGCATGTGCTTCAAAACGCTAACGATCCGCTGCTAATGCAGGACAACAGCTCACAGCGGACTGAACCAAACTCTTAACTAATGCACTTGAAAAGAACGCCTACACGGCAGCGTGAGGCACGTCGAAATGCCTGGTACTGGCGTCGCAGTTGCTCACCAGTATACGCGCGAATTAAATTCACATACGTGGATGGTTGGCGCAATACTTTGTATCCGCGTATTTTGGAGAACATGGACTGGAGAAGCACTCGATCATGAGCTGAACGGCACATTTGTTATTTTCCTGCGGTGACGACAAGCCGTGAATAGTTCTCACGTTGTCGTCTACGTTGTCTTCCTTCGTTAGTCGTAGCAAGGAATGGAAATGATGCAAACGCACACGTATTCCAGTACACAACAGCACAGCACACTGCAGAGAAACCCCACCCACCACAGCCGATTCATCAAATACGTTTGGTATATATATAACCTCTAAAAGAACACGACTGGACGTGGCGGCGCTGTGGTGTAATGGTTATGATGTGTGTTTTGATTTGTACAAATGCGACTGTACGCGGGTTCGAATTCACATGATGTATGGAGCATTGTGATTCTTGATAAGTATGCGATTCCCTTGACAATTGTATTCTAATTAGATTGTGTGACTCCTGATTGTGAAATTTGCGAAGATATTTGCAGATTAAGTGTTAATTCGCTTTTTTTTCTCCTCAGTGGCATTCGTGACGCATACACATAGGCCGCTTCAGAGCAGTCACGCCTCACGGTAGGCAGCAAATAGCCAGGAAAAAATGACTTTAAAATCCTGCATAACTTTGCTCACGCCTATTCTGAAGGCCGCTTGGAATCAGTGTCTCTGAGGAGCCGCCTAGGGAACAGTATATCAGCGGCCCTAATTTGATCTGATTTCCTGCCTGCATGCGTGACCAGGACCTCGCTAAGAGGGTATTGGGAAGAGTACAAGCACTCTGTTTGGGGGAGTAGAAGTACTCGGTCTGGCGGTGTACTATTAACCCTGCGGGGAGAGTATTAGCACTCTGCGGAAGAGTACTAGCACTCCCTGTGGGAAGAGTATTATCACTCTGCGGAAGAGTACTAGCAATCCCTTGCGGTGGAGTAACAAAACTCTGTCAGGAGGAGTTGACCTACTCTCTCTCAAAGAGGGTCGATCTACTCTCGAAAAGAGAGTGAAATATGGGACAAGCAGCTACTCCCTCAAAGAGAGTGCCCGGCACTCCCTTAGTTTTTAGAGTGCAGGTAGACGGGATGGTCGTGCTACGCGAGGAAAAGTCCTTCTCGGCAGGGCACTTTGTTTTCTGGGGCGGTGGGCTGCGTCGTTTGGTGGTGGCATTTCTTGCCTTGCACGAGCCGGTGACCATGAAGTGCTGCCCCCCACAGAGAATACAGATCGGGATGCAGGAGGGAAGATCTTGCGGCTCATGCTTGTCCCCGCACCGCAAGCAGAGAACACTCTTGGGGTGGGGGCACACGTCGTATCTGAGACCCGGTCGACGACAGTTTGCGCGCGCCGTCTGGACTTCCCTTGTACGTTGTGCATCTATACACTACACTCTTGCAGCGTATGGTATGAGGGACTGGGCCATGCACCAATGTGATCAATATGGAAAGGGTCCTACCCATTCTGCGGGCTGCGATGATATCAGCTTCCGGGTTGCGGGTCTGGAGGTCCTGTAATATCTCTTCCAGTGTTTCCGCCCAGTAGGCTTGCGAAATGACTCCGCGCGCAGCAGCGGGCGGTGGTGCGATGTAGGCGGCGATGGAGTAACTGCTCTCTTGAAGGATTCCTTCCTTGAGTTGGACGAGGTGAAGGGCCGTTGACTCGTGAGGTGTAGCGACCTTGAAGGTGTTATTCGTAGGGTTGATCCGGAGATGAAACTCTCCTAGGTCCCGGTCAGCGGTGGTGACTCGCAGAGCTTGCATGAGTGGCTGCACAATGGCTCCGTTCAAAGCGAGGCCTCCTCTTGGTCGGAAGGCTACCCGTATAGTGCCGGGAGGGAGTGAAGCAAGTTGCTTACTTCGCAATGCCATTGCGTGCGTCACGCGCAGCTGTTGTTGAGCGTGGTATGTTGGCTTCAAGTTCGCAGGGGCAGCGTCGACCGGAGCACCGACGGCGGACGCAGTATGCTTAGCTCCAACAGGGGCTTCATGAGGAGGTACAACCAGCGTTTCCGTGCTTGGTTTGCCTCCCTTGTACGCGTGGAGCATCTTGGTCCACTCACTGGATCTAAACGTTGTCGGTTCGAGGTCTTCACCCTGCGATTGCACCTTCATGGCTGTTGGGGGTGGGTGCGCTACCAGTGATAAGCCTAGCCCCTAGCGAGGCAAGACCCAGCGCGGTGGCTGGCCAGAAGCAGACTTTCCCACGTTGATACGGTCCAAAAAAGGTTCGGATGTAGGTTTAGCGGCCGGCATCGGTGCAAACGGAGGGGATTCGTACGTATTCTGTGGTGACTGCCACACACAGCGCATGGCTCCTCGGGAGGCCCGGGCAGGCAACGGCGGGCAAAGCTCACGCCTCGGGAGCCGGGACCACAAGGCAGAGCAGCGTCAACGTCGATATCAACGTGGCTGCGGCGGGGACAACTTCTCCGGGGCCAACGCCCGCTTTCGACGCGAGTTCCTGGAACGCAACTTCGCATCCATTTGTAGCGTGTGCAACAGCTTGTGTGCGACAGCTTCGACCACAACTTGTCTAACATCGATAGAATCCTCTCTGAGAATCATCTACACAACACCGGGGCCATGCATTTCAGCTTAGCTGGTTTACCATATGTACGGGGTGCATTGGCGGTAATTTTACAACGAAGCTGTTTATGGCTAGGTTCTGGCGTATTTCGTCGCCGTGGACATTGACCAATTATTTATAATTCTCTCCACTGTCGACGCCTCTTTCCCAAGTTGTGTATACTCCTCGCCACGAGCGCGGTCTCTCTCGCGACATTGGGCAATACCGCGGTGCGTGCTTGGTTGCGCAATAATAAAACACCATGGTCTCCATGCACCAATAGTGCGTGACCATCTTTGGTTTGCTGGAGACTTGGCGATACTCGGTGGCGTGCGTGATGGCTTACCTTCATGTTGGAGTGCTTTGGCCTCAAATGTTTCACCGATGCCACCGTAAAAAAACAATATATATTGGGTTTTACATGCCAAAGCCGTGATTTGGTTATGAAGCACACCGTAATGGGGGTCTCCGGAAATTTGGACCACCTGGGGTTCTTTAACGTGCACCTAAATCTAAGTTCACGGGTGTCTTCGCAATTAGCCCACATCGAGATGTTGCCTCCGTGGCCGGGATTCGATCCCGCGACTTCGTGCTTAGCGGATGTCAACACTCGTCACCAGTCGTGCACCAACCCAACCTTCGGGAAGAAAAATAACACTGTGAAAGTGCACCCATTTGCCGTGTACCACAGTGATCACAAAGCGCTGATTACAATAGTCACGAAATAAATGATTGTAACCGGGATCTCTGAGTAAATGTCTCGTCAATCGTCCAATACTAAACTCATAATAGTCAAAATCAACTTGCAAATCCCCAACATAGGAAGGCGCCAATATAGCAATACCAACCATATAGCGGCACCTTCCCTGGACTTACTTCTTCACAGGGTGGAGGAGTTCTGCATTTTTTTAAATGTTAGTCGCTGAAAAAAAAGCGGTTGCTATTGTTCCTCTTTACTAATATTATGGGACTTCGACGTGGTCAGGTCACTTAAGCTGTAAGATTAGCTAGCAACTTAAGAATATGAGGCATAACGTTAAAATACGGAAAGAGCGGTGTGGACGAGAAAGGAAACCGGGATAGCCGATATTTCAATTGACATTAGGATAAAATAATGGAGCTGGGCAGGTCATGTAATGCGCAGGTTATATAACCGGTAAACCATCCGCGTTACAGAATGGCAGAAGGACGGCAGAAGTCTAGGTGAGGCGATGAAATTAGTAAATTCGCAGGCGCTAGTTGGAATCGCTTGGCGCAGGACAGGGTTAATTGGAACTTGCAGGGAGAGGCCTTCATCCTGCAGTGGACATAAAAAGAGACTGATGATGATCCGTCGAAAGCTCTCTTGTTGCCAATACACGACTAGACACGTAGCCTACCTTGAAACACGCCAGGGGAATATATGTGATAGCTTCTTTTAAAAGTAAGCATTTCACTTAAAATCAAACGCCTGATATATCAAAATACATCTATATTCATCTCGGACACAGTAAATCTATGCACTTCCGATTGATTTCCCCTTTTTTACAGTTGAATTAGATTTTTATGCTTGAAGAAAGCCGGCAATAAAGCGCAGTCGATCATAACGTCTATCAAAAGGAATATATTGTGTTATGCGATATTACATTCTTCACAAGCATCATAAAAAAGTACCGTATCAGGACGTTATTCTAATTTTACAAAGGCCATAAACAATTACTTTGACATCCGTGCTGGAAATTAACGTAAAATATATGCAGTAGAAGCGAAACAGTGCAGTCATCGGCGTTATACATTCGAAACAACGACAATTCTTCGCCGAAAAAAAACGTAAAGAAATGGTTGATCCACCTTTCATAGGAATCGGTAGCACACTAAGGTCAAACGTGTCTTCACAGAAGCTGTTGCATGTTTGCTTCGTGAACCCACAGTTCGCTGCAGTGAAAAACTCACGATTTGCGGGTCAGTGACTGTTTCAGCTTTGCGCTCCCCAACGCGGAGTAGCTGGCTAGAGGAATGTACTTCAGGCCGACCTCTCTGCATTTCGTATCATTGAACATTTCGCTCTCGCTCGTGCTTGGCGCGTGGCGCCCTGTTGGCGAGCGGCGTCGTGTTGCTGAGTCGCTTCGGTGAAGGTACGAGCACTTTGGTCCGGCTCCGTAGTGTCCTGGGCAGCCAGTTGCGGTGTGCTCAGCTTCAAGAATGCGAGTGGCAGAGTTCGCAGCGTGCGCCGCGAAAACGCGAAGGTGTTTTGCTTCACGCTTGCGTGTCTCTCGCCGGACCAAAGCGAGTTTCGCCCGTCGACGTCGTTGCCTTTCTGAGCCGCTTAGCGCAGCAGTTTCAACGCAATAGCGTTAAGGGCCCTCGGTTGCAGAGAGTCCGGCGTCGGCGACTCCAGCGTCGACCCTCTTGTGAGCGAAAAATAATTTCGAACCCCGCATACCCAAACATGCAGGCCCTCCGTGTAGCGCGAGGACGTTGCTGAATTAACTGAATTTCTCAAAGTGATATGCGTGAGGACAATCTTAAAGTGCGACTTGCACACTACCTACAGACATTATAGCATTGGATTGTAATTTGAATGTATGACAAAACATAATTCTGCTACGTGGAAACTCCAACCGCTTTCCAGCGTTTCTGCCATTCATAGACTGCCGCGCCCGGTTCCTTGCAACACGATCCACATGGCGCGGCGCTCTCCTCCGCGCATCCGGGGCCCACGCAAGAGGCTGCGTTTCTACCATAAAGCTTCCTTTGGTGCATAGCGTTCGCTGCCAGTGTTTCCCAGTGAACATTGCGGGTACATAAGCTGCAGTTGCCGGGAAGCGGGAGAAGGAGTCAGGGATCTTTGAATACCATCGCGGTCTACTCTTAAAGACGGAGCTTAAGTGTCCTGCGAAGTTTTCTTTGCTGATCCCATCGCAAGCGAAGCAGTATAGGCGGCGTGTAAGCACTGCTGATGCATGTTGAAGCTGCACTCTCTAGGCGACGTGGCGTCACAGGCTAACAGGACGCGAAAGACCAACCATGCGCGGAAACTGCGTCTTCACCTCAGCAGAAGGCCTACACCGCCTACAGCAGGCTACACCATGTTGCAGGCTCCGCGGCGTTTAGATTACCGAAGTGACCACTGTCGGCGGTCGTTAGTGCCATGACTCCAGTACTTCGTTTCACCACTCCTAGATGGCTACGCCCTCTCTGTCAAGACACAGCATATTTTACACATTCGCGCCGACGTCACTTTCGTTACAGGAAGTTGATAGTGGATTCCGGCATAAAATACTTTCTTGTTAAAAAACACGATTATTTATTAAGCCTAAAATTGTGCCTCAATAGACCATAATAAAGTTGTGCACCGCAGCCACGCTGACAGCATGAGTAGGTCGAATAATTTTTTTTATATTATAAAGCTAAGCGGACTAAAAAGGCACAAAACATTTTCTGATGCAGGAAAGCGAAGGAATGCCGTCATGAGAAGGAGAGCTGAAGTAACGACAGAATAATCAGCTCTGTTTGGTGCAGGTGATGTCGTGGCATAGAAGGAGGGCTTTCTTCCGAAATGAAATTGTAAATGGTGTTTACCGCAAAATCTATGGCCGTCATTGCCTGACCCATGGTGGGCGCGCAAGATAAGCCTGAGAAATGCCTACGAGCAAGACTATAAAGCTCCACCTTGCCCTGAGACTACGAAAATTAGACTGTTAAGTTGGCGTGGCAGTTAAGCCGGGCACAGCGCTTGCCATGAACTCGCAGGCTTGGGGCTGCTAGAGCGCTCATCTATTAACTGGCTGGCTGTCTTGACATTGCGTGATCGATGGACAGCCGATGGCATCCAGTGTGAGCAATTCTGTCCACTTAACCTCGCCTCTGCGGCTAACTGCCCATAATCTATCAGTAGGGAAGTGGCTAAGCACATTGATAGACTGTTCCCCACACCGGCGCCATAATTATATTTTTTCTCTAGTTTAAATCAATACTACTTACCGTAAATTTCTAAGAAAGGAAATCTATACTCACATCGCGGTACAAGCGTAGCTATTAGCAAAAAAAAAATGCAAGAAAAGGAAATTAGCAGACCTATGCAACGTTGCAAAATCGTTAATAAAAGGCTACCATGACCGTCACAAATTTCCACTGATAAATGCTATGTAACTGCGACTCACCGCATCCTCGGAGCCAATGGAGGATTACGTGGGCCACACGGTTTAAATAACAGCGAACCATTATACTGTGCTGAATAAATTTTTTTCACGCATACCTTTCAAATTCAGGATTGAATTCAGTTCGCCTGTGTGTACAATGGCCATGCAGCACAGTCCATAGTTAAATAGAACACGTGAGTGTATAGATCGCAATCGCACTTTTATCCCTCCGGAAAGAATACAATCGCCCAGCTTTGCTTATAAAGAAATCAACTTGTATAGGGTAAACAATGTGGACGAATAATAAATGCACGTTAGGTCACCGAAACTTCCATTTTCTTTGCGGCATTCGGTTTACTGGTGACCAAAGTGCGTACTCAATGTTTTTTTTTTTCGTTTTCTTTTAGTGTATTGCAAAACGTGGAATAAAAAACGCCACTGGAAGCAAGTTTTACTTCAGGTCGAGGTGGGTCCTTCTTCGACAGTCTTGGTACTCGAGTTTCGAAGAACCAAAGTGCTCAACTCAAGGACCCAAACTCAATAAATTTCGCCTCCCTGAAGCGTTCAGCTCATTGAGAGAAAAAACAAAAACAAGAGGGAAGACAAAGCATGGGTATGTCATAAAGTCGAGCTTTCGTTCACAATTTTTCTCTGCCGATAGATTGGAACTGTGTTCTATATACGACCCTGGCGCCAACAAACATTTCCAGCGACTGCTCTTCGGTAAGCTAACTCCTTGGAGAATTTATGGTTGCCTCTGAATCTCACTGTATGCGGCAAACGCTTCGCTGCTTCCGAGCACTTTGTCTTTCGTGGCAAACACAAGTGAAAGCCACTTCCCGCCGTGGAGAAACTTCCGTTCAATAAAGCTGTACTGCACAACCAATTCGCTTGGTAAACAACACGGGATAATATAACTTTAAAGAAGCCGCACTAAAATCTTACAAATTGGGACAAAGTAAAACAAAAGACCGTTGAAATCAATAACAGGTGCAGCGTGAAATGGGGTGCCTTTCCCTGCGTCCTCTTTGCAGGGGTTCTTCTGACTCACGCCGAAACTATATAGGCGCGTGCCCTTCCTTTTACGTATGTAAAGCCTGCCTGTGAGCTTTACGTACTCGGACAAAAATTATCCTGATATTTTGTCCATGTACCGAGCATTCATCCCAGATTTCACGTTTGTGTTGCCTAAGATTGACGTGGTTTAATCATGGCCTAATTTCTTCGTTGCCAACTACCAAATATATGCCCCTATAGCATGGCAAGAACCAGCGGCATGTGCTGGAAATAAGCTGGAGTGACGAAGATGGCATGCGGTCGCTTGAAATGACGCCCATGGTATAGTGCCAAATCAAGGACGAAGAACGAATTACGACAATGCAATGTGGACGACAGTATGACGACCAGAGCTTGACAACAGTGGGATGAAAGTTCTAGAATTATAACAATGTTATTGACGCTGTTGGCAAGACGGCAGTGGTGTGACGCATGAAATGACATTTCTATATGGCGACAAAGGCGGGATGATAACGGCCTGACGATAATGAAACGGCAAAGCTGGAATAACAACGGCGATGTGATGAGCGTGACAGAATAACTACAAAGATATGAACACGAATGCGTGACCCCATCCGTATAACCACGTCATACTGACGATGAAATGGCGACATCATGATTGCGGCTAGCTGACGACGGCGGTTGGACTGACGACGAAGCGACGGTAGCGGGATGAAGATGACTGAAGGATTACGAAGGAATGAAGGCGATGGCATGATGGCAATGCAAATACAATGAGAGAAGTGTGACCACGGAGTGGTGATTACGGTGGGATTTCGGTGGCATGATCAGGACGAAATAACAACGCTGTCACGACGATATAGTGAAGACGGTGAAACGATGATGGGGGCATGACAACGAAGGAGTGATCACAACAGAATGCCAGCAATTAAATGAAATCGAAGGAATGACGACTACGGCATGAAGATGAGGGTGTGTTTGTATTGGAGCTTCCGTAGGAGCTTACGTCACCTGTCAGCTCGGGCCGCCTGTGCGAGCACGTGAGCGCGTTAACTGTTGTAGGTTTATTACTTTTCTTTATCTTGGTTGATTGCCTTCCAATACAGACAAAAATAATCAACCGCGCATTAGGCAAGAAATACATTAATTACCTATAATGACCGCGCACTTTAATTTACTTGCTGAAATTAGCACGCAGGCCACTGCTGAGGCCATACATGAGCAAGGGCTCGTGGATATGTCGTATGCTATAGGGCAAGTCCTCAGCAAGTGGCGCACATTAGTGTCTTGTGGCATGGTTGTACAATCAGAGATCTATGGTGCCGCCCTCGATGACGGCCCTCCCCTAGAAGATAACAGCGCGGTTGAGGGCTACTGCAGCCTGGGTCCCTCTCAGGAAAATTGCCACCACTCTTGTGATGTTGCTGGGGAGGTATCGGGTACACGGAGGAATAAAAGCACTTTTTTGCTTCATGTGGAACTTTGCGGGGCTTGCAAAATGTAAAATCGATAACGGGCAAGAGGTATTGGTGGACGTACGTGTGCTCTTCGTGCGGTCGTGCGCATTGTTATGTGTCATGAAATTCAAAGATAATGTAGATATAGATGAGCCTACGGGCACACTTTGACGTTGGAAATGCAATTTGCAACGTCACGAAAGGCTTCTCGCCAAAACATCCGTATTTCATACTGAAACTGAAAAAAAAACGGCGTTACCGTTCGCTTGAGATTACGCACGACTTAACGCGTAACTCCTCTGCCTGACCTTTGCAGTGCAGGAGATCATGCTGCTCATACCGCGGCCGCTACGGAGTGCCACGTGTGAGACGGTCAGTCTAGCGCCTGCTCTGATCGGTTTCTGTTGTTTTGGCTACACGAGCCAGGCCGTGTGCCCGGCGCCACGACGCGCTAAATGTCTCCTAGAGCAATCTTAATCACATGATGAGGCACTCCCATCCTCGTTGCTCCGTAGCCTAATAGTTAGTGAGAGCACTGGGCCCAGCTCAGGTCCAGGCCTGACATCCACGAGACCATCCTAGGGGTGGGCTGAGGGTTGCGGAGTACTACAATGCCTAGCACCCTTCTCACTCTATCCATCTGCCCCTTTTTTCTAAAGAAAGGATAAAGTATTCACCATAACGACACTTCTTTCGCTCAAAGCACGGTTGAGAGCGCTGCAATGCGTTAGCGCATGAGCAGAGTCACGTGGTTGTACTTAACATTTCGCGGGCTTTCTTAAAACTTTAGTACCACGTTCTTGCTGGCCAGTTGGTTGACACTTAAGGGCGGGTTAAAACTGCGCGAGAAAGACAAGTGGAAGGAACATACAATGCACCACGTTACACGATTGTTGGTCTTGTCTTGTCTTGTCTTGTGTCCCAGACAGTGGCGCGTACCCACTATGGGGGATTGGCCAAGAAGCAGGCGGTTTTCCGTAAGGTTAGAAGTATAGAGAAACTAGATTTGAATAGTGGAGCGTGGGACGATAGAACTGTAATTTAGACTTGCAATGAAAGTATTGGTAAGAATTTTGCTAAAATAATTTAACGTAAAGGAATTAAGTAATAGAAACTATGGATAATTGTAGAAAATCAGCAAGGTACTCTTTTTGTCTCTCTAATAAAATTGTAAACAGCAAGAAAAGCATCCCTGTGGCTGGTTCCCAGTGAAGTTGCCCCAAAAGAAAGAATGTTTGTCGAGGTTAGTGATAGGCCAAGTTTGGTAAATGAGTATTCTAATATTCTTCTTTGTCTTAGAAAGCGGCGGCATGAGAGAAAATAATGTTCGATAGTTTCAGGTGCACTGCAATAAGAACATAGAGGGGACGTCGCTAAGTAAAAATTTAGAGGGGGTATACGGCATCTCAATTTTGTAAAAGATACTTCCAATTGCCTTGAAGGACACCAATTAATATTCCATGGGAAGCCAAGATGGTGGAATTCAGAACACGGTGTTAGCAAGGATATTGCAGAATTTTGAGATATAGCGAAATTTCTGTACCTTGCCGCGGTGACATAAGCTGATGTCGGCAAAACAGGTATGATAGGGCCGTTAAGGGATGCTCGTGCGAGTGAATCTGCCATTTCATTCAAGTGCAACCCACGATGTCCCGGTACCCAAAGCAAACATACTTTTCGTAAGTACGGAGGTATCATGGAACGAAATGTTCTTTGAATTGCTGAATTTAATGATGCAGTTAGTGCGGTGCATACAGATAGCGAGTCGGTCATGATAACAGCTAATGGGTCTTTTTGGGGGAGTTTTCGTAATGCTAATATAATCGCTAATAGTTCTGCCTGAAATATAGGTGTGAAGTCGGGAAGGCGAAGGGAGTAGGACCATTGAAGAGATTCAGAGAAGATCCCCACTCCTGCCTTCTCATTGCAAACAGAAGCGTCAGTAGCTACTACGTTGTCAGTGGTTAGCTGGTGCAGGTGGCCGTGTAAGATATTAATTAAACATTGCCTTGGTAATAGTTTTGCATGATTAGGAAATATGTCCTCGAACTCAATTTTGAGGTCTGTAAAGGCATCATTTGAATGGTAAACTTGGCGTATGGATACATCCAGTTTTTGTAACTGTGCTTGTACGAATACTATCTGAGGGCTGTGCAATCTCGACCACGATACCTGGAAAAACTCAGCAGGTTCAGTGATAAAGGCATATTGCGTACGTCTTTTTGAAAACTCATAAATTTTTAAAAATGTCTGAACCATAAGCATGCGGAATCTGCAATCTAGGGTGGGTATATGAGCTTCCTGATATAAAACAGCATTGGCAACAAATCTAGGAAGCCCGAGGCATGACCGTAGTGCTTCTCTTTCCAAAAGTATGAGAGGTTTAATTTTGTAGGCGGGGCCACCGGAAAGTATCACGCAGCCGAATTCCAATATGGGCCGAACATACATTTTATAGATCATCAGTAAGGTATCCCTGCGTAGTCCAGAGCGACGGTGGCTGAGCCGGCGGAGCATAGCTACGGCTCGTTCTGCCTTTGTTTTAATATGTTCAATGTGACTGCGCCAGGTGAGTTTGCCATCGTAAATGACACCAAGGTACTTGACTTCGTCAACTTGAGGAATGATTTCCTGTCGGTATTGTAAAGTAATTTGCACCTGTGCAGTTAATGGGAATACCAATACTGCACTTTTGCTAATATTTAACGACATGCATAACCCCTCTAGCCATGTCTCCAGCATTCCTAAGTAATTCTGCAACGACTGTTGTAGTGAATGTATATTATTTGCGGACGTAAAAAATGCGATATCGTCCGCGTAAACATATACATGTACTTCCGGACACAAAGGAATTGTGCTTAGCAAAATATTAAATAATATAGGGGAAAGAACGGAACCCTGTGGTACACCTCTTGTCTGCTTGTGTTTGGACGTCGAAATACCGCGTTGGTAACAATAAAACTCTCTATCTCTTATAAATTCATAGATCCAAGCGGTTATATATTTTGGGATATTTGTAGACTGAAGTTTATCGAATAGAATACAATGTTCTACAGAGTCGTATGCTTTTGCTACATCTAGCGTCACCAAAGCTGCGTACTCTCGTTTGCGGCGAGCCAGTTTAACGCGGCTCTCTAAGTCTACATGGGCGCACCATATGGAGTGGCCGGAACAAAATCCGATTTGGCAAGGACTGAGAAGGGTGTCGTTCTCCATAAAATTTGTTATACGGCCGTGAAGAACTCTTTCTATTAATTTGACGACATTGGAAGTAAGAGAAATTGGTCGTATGTTGTCTAAGTCAAGTCCAGCTGATTTTTTCTTTAATAGTGGAATAACTTTAGCTACTCTCCACTCTCTTGGAACCCATGCATTCTTGAGAGAGAAATTTATTATGTTTAGGAGGTCCTGAGGTGCATTATCAAATAAGACATTTAGCATTCCTGTTGTAATTCCATCTGGACCGGGGGATGACGCTGGCAGCGAACTAATAATGCGTTCTATCTCTGTCGCTGTTATTATCTCAAAGTCGTCTGCCAAGGGAGGTTTCTTTAGGTTTAAGGGCAATTTATGTTTGAAACGTTGCGCAAGTCCTTGAGCAATTTGTTCAAGTGATTCCGATACTTCTTTTGTAGTTAAAACGACAGAATCGACATTGACGGGCGCCGGTATAACTTTACGAGATCTAAGAAATTTAAACAGGGTCTTTTTATTGCAAGACTTTGAAAGGTATGTGTAGTGCTTGGAATCATAATCCTCCTTAGCTTTTCAGACTGTTCGTTTAAATGTAGTAGCTATATATGTATAATCAGCCCAATTAACAGGACTTTGGTTGAATAAAAGTTTCTTCCACGCTGCTTTTCTACGTCTAAAATCTCGTTCGCAGTCAGAATTCCACCAGGGACAATATGATCCACCCTTAGTGGATTGCACAACAAACTGAGCTTTTTTTGATGACTGTTTTAGAATGGAACATAGGCTCATTGCTTTGATATCCCTCTCCATGCCCTCCTGAGCGTGTAAAGCTGATTTTAGTGCATTTTTAAATTTTTCGTAATTAACAAAAGTGCGCACATTACTATCTAAACTAGTTAACGGGGTAAGCAGTTCAAAAATTATAGGGAGGTGATCACTGTTAGTTCCGGAGTCTACAGTCTTCCAGGATGGTGACAGACATGCTCGAGGTAGCAAACGTAAGATCTAGGGCAGATCGCGACTGACCCCGTACGAAAGTATATGCTCTCGAATTTAAACAAGAGAATTGATTCGTTAAGACCCAATCCCACAAGCGTTTGCCACAAGTGTCCGTTCGGAAACCCCACGATACATGATGAGAATTGAAATCTCCCACCAGTAGGATATTTTTCTGACTACGTGCAATACAGGTATCCAGATAGCGGGTATCTTGCACTCCAGCGGGGAAGTACGTGTTAATTATAGAAAAAGGTGTGCAACCAGGGAGTATTATATCCAGTGCTAAGATTTCACAGTCTGGGGACATTATCTGGTATGTTATAGTAGCTCTATGACAGATTTTTGATGAGATAAACAAAACTAAACCACCGCCTCGGGATAGGCGATCCAATCGAAAACATCGGAAATTTTTTAGATGAAAAGCCTGACCTGCAACAAGCCAAGTTTCCTGTAAAATAATAATATCTGGAGAATATTTAGAAATAAGATATAACAAATCTGTTGCAGCGGAAAGTATGGAACGACAGTTCCACTGAATTACTGTTAAAGTTCCTATGGTGAATAAATCCGAGCAGTAGAAACTGCTTGGTCTAAAACGCTCTCTTTTAAAAAGTCCTTATTCGTAGGAATCTCTCTATCGTACTTCTTTGCCTTGGACTTGGTGGGAGAGCTAGGTTTTTTCTGTGTCGGTGACCTTGTTCGTTTAAGAGATCGGGGGTCCATATCTACATCTTGATTTTCCATCCCGTCTGTGTCAGAAAGACAGATCTGATCAATTTTCTTAGAAGTTGATGGCTTAGATGGCTCGTTTATTGTGGATGTCTGCGCGGTCGATATTCCAATTGGTGGACTCCGCGGTAGATCTGACACCGGATCCTCACTATTGGCTTTATTAGTTAGTTGAAGCCACTGAGTTAGTTGGGAGGACAGCACCTGAACAAGGGAGTCGGTGAGATTTGTCATGATACGCTCCATTGCTTTCTCCAATGCCTTTTCTACGGAAGCAGCCACAGCCTCAGAGATTGAGTTTTCCATAGACAATGTTTGGCGGCCGTTATACCAGCATACCCTTGAGATTTGCTCTGAATTTCTCCAATGGCCTCACGACGAGAGCATCGACGTCTGTCAATTATTTCGAGGATTTGCATTTCTTTTGCCCTTGCAGGGCAATTAGGTTCATTTGCGGGGTGGGGACCACTGCAAAGGCAGCAGGACTCATTTCGGGAAGAACAATCATTTGAGTGATGGCCTTCTCCACAAATTCGGCATCGTGTGTTGGATCTGCAGCCTTTTATCGAGTGCCCGAACCGCCAGCACTTTAGACACTGAAGGACGCGAGGTGATAGAGGCTCAACTCGGTATATCAGTGGCCATGCCTTGATTTCCGATGGGCGGTTCATTCCAGCGAAAGTAGCAATGACTGTTTCAGTGGGCATGCGCTTATTGTCAACGACACGGCTGCAACGATACACAGAAATCACGCCTGCTGCTGAAAACATTTCCAAAATTTCTGCCGGACATAGACTTATGTCGACACCGCGGACTAGGCCTTTGGTACATGCAAGGTGATGAGGAATGAAACTGCTCACCGGATGTGTCGCGAAAACATCGCACTTCAGTAAATCTTGGACACAAGCCTGGTCTGACGAGCAGCAAAGAATCCCCCCTCGGCCGAACTGTCGAACCTCGGTGATTTGTTGAAAATTGGCCGAGGCCATCCGGAGTTCGCTTTGAATCGCTTTGGGATTCTTCATGCGAATCGCACCGCCAGCACTCGGAACCAAAGCCACAGGTACGCTGCTCGTCCCACTGCGTAAGAAGAGCTCCACCGGCAAATCAGAGTTAGGAACAGAAGCCGACCAGGAGGAAGCCTCCTGGCCTGGCGATAAGAGTGACATTGCAAAAAAAAAAAAAAAAAACAGGAAATTACTCTGTAAGGTTAGCAGATATTGAAAGAAAAGGTAAAAACAAATACGTAGAATACACAGATTAACAGAAAACCGCCAACTACTTGACCAGAACCAGTGTTCGGGAGCTCAGGAACCAGGCCACGTCAGCGCGTCGAACGCGTTGCAGCTGCCGATCTTCTTCTACTCTGGTGGTTCCTTGCACTTGTCCTCGTTTTCATATTCTCGCACAGTTTTAATCTTTCTTCTTTCTTTAAACAGCGAAAAATTCATCTCGCAGCATGTACGCTACCAAACAAAAACCTATGCTACAATGTGACAAAACCACAAAACGCACTTTGCCGTGATGTGACTATCAACATTTTGGAATAATTGATCTCATTCAATTAACTAATTAAGCGGAATAAAGAATATTTTGAGGAGTGCCACATGACGACAGACCACATGTAGTTGGTTACATCCAACTGTGGTTAACCACATTTATTATATATATATATATATATATATATATACATTCCTTCTGTAGAGGGCTCGTGTTTCATATGTATAGCGTTCACCTATAACACAAAGCAAGCGTTCCATCCACGTCAATGAGTCTTATGTGCCTTTTGCAAAACACAGGACGACGACGAAGTGCCTTCTTCTTAGAAAGCTATCTGTGTTCCCTGGTTTCTGACGAAATCTTCGGAATTTCCTGGTGCCTCGGGTCCCGGTCTTGTGGCCATGGACGTGGAGCCTTCCAGAGGCCCTCCTGGCCAGAGGTCATCAAGGCCGTCCCTCACGAGGAAGAGAGGAAGGGTGCTCAGTGACACCGAGGACACTGAGCTATACTCGATGTCGGATGAAGACTCATCGAATGATAGCTTCATCACTGTCCGCACAAAGAGGGCCAAGAGGAGGAATGTCAACGCAAACACATCAACGCAAGCGAGCACGGCAACTCTGAAGTCAAGGCCTGAACGCTGTCCTCACGCCATCGTGCTCGTACCCGAAGAACCCTCAAACAACCTCCGACTTGCAAACAGGCAAGAACTATCTGTTTTCTTGGAAGGGGTCGTGCTGAATGAAATTAAGGACATTTGGATAAATACACGCCAAAATGTCCTCGCAATTGATGTTACCAACGGGAGTGCGCTCGAAAAGCTGAAGCAAATCTCGGAGCTAGGGGGCATCAAAGTGGGTTCCTATATCCCGATGGATTATGCATCCACGGGAGGTGTCATTTATGACGTCGATGTCACCATTCCCAACGCGGACTTGCCTATCCTCGTCAAACCAGCAAGTGAGAGTGTTGTCATCACGCGTGTGAGCCGTCTTGGAACATCGCGCTGCGTCAAACTGATTTTCAAAGGAGATTGCCTACCAACACACGTCAAAGTCGGTCACTTTCGACGCCTTGTTCGGGCCTTCGTACAAAAGCCTCTTCAATGCCATCAATGCTTTAGGCTTGGACATGTCAAGGGTGTCTGTCCAAACTCGATAGTGTGTTCCCGTTGTGCTGAGCCTCACGCGGAGGAGACGTGCCGGGCTACTGTCCTAAAGAGCGGCAGGTGTAATGGTTCCCATGCTTCCTCGTCTAGGGACGGCCTTCGCATCAAGAAAGAGGTCGCTGTTCTGAAGCAAATGGTTCGGGACAATTCGACACACAGGGAGGCTGCTGCAACGATCCGGTGTCGGCGTCACCGAACCTCCTCAAAAAAGGCAGAACTGCGAAAGGAGAGGGCCCCTTCCATTGTAGCACCCACATTCTCCAATCAGGCCAAAAAGGAGATGAACAGCACAAGAAAGTCGGCTGAAAGGAATTTGTGTCAGGAAAAATGGCCCTCGCTTCTGAGCCAGCAACCTCCCACAGAACCACAGATTGTCAAGCCAGCTCGTGAGCCTACTCCTGCCGCTGATGACATGCCCAAAGCAGATCGTCAGGTTATTTCAATGCTGCGTCCCCTCATAGATGCCATTCGAGTCATTCTGTCCAACCTTGAAACTACGTCTGCTCGAAGTGCACTGAAAGTACGGGACGCCTTAAGCCCAGTGCTTGAGTCCCTCGAATAGAGCCATGGCCAACCATCGCCCATCGTTTTGAGAAGTCAAGGCAGCGTCAATCACACAGTGGAACGCAAGAGGACTAAAATCACGCCTTTAAGACTTACGTCACATCGCTCAGGTCTCTCCTCAAATCCACTTACGTCACTATATATACATACACACACACACACACATATATATATATATATATATATATATATATATATATATATATATATATATATATATATATATATATATATATATATATATACCGTCAGAAAACCAGTCCGATTATCGGGATGCGAAGCTGTTATATCCGCAACAACTGATGCATGCAGCAAAGTCAGCGTTATTATTCGTCAAGAACTGTCGTATATTCGCCAGCCGATTCCGCCTCATAATAAGAATCAATACGTTTGCCTAATAATTAAAAAGGGCAAACTCATGTTTACATTTGTAGGCGTTTATATATCGCCTTCAAGTATTTTTGATCCCAAACGATTAACGAACATCTTGTCTGTGTGCCCTGCTCCATATGTCATCATCGGAGATTTTAATGCGCACCATATAGCATGGGGAAGCACAAGGACAAATGCAAGAGGGCAAAGACTTGCAAACTTCGCCCACAACCAATGCCTTTCACTCCTGAATGACGGCAGCTAACGTTTATACGAGGCGGGAATAATGGCAGCTGTCTTGACCTAGCTTTCGACTCCAGCTCTTTCACAAGATATGTTAAATGGTTTCCGGATATCGAGACACACGGGAGTGATCCCATTCCCACGTACCTTGTCACCAAAGGGATGTCCAGACCCATCCCACGGAACACCATTCGATTAATTGATTGGACCAATTTTACTTCCACCATGGTAGGTGCTTGTCGAGAGGGCTTGACCTCTGGATTAGAGGAAACAATCAAGTCTGCAATGCTACACGCCGCGCCCACGGTCATGGTTTCGTCGAAGCACACGGGATTGAATGTAGAGTTGGAGGGACTTCGTGCTTTCCGTCGTCGTGCGAAGTGGCGTTACCGGCGTACAAAATCCATCGAAGACCTTAGGACAGCCAGACGACTACAAAAGAAACTTCAACGTCGCATGGATAGATTGGCATCTCGACGTTGGACAAGGTTTTGCCAGTCACTAGACCCGCGAAAGCCACTTTCCCACATGTGGAGAACCATACGTGGTCTACGTTCCCTCCCTCAACAACGCTTCCCATTCAAAGCGCTGCCGCTCTTCCAGGGGCGGCTAGAGAGTGATGTTGCAGAAGACTTTTGTGCAAGGATTGCTGGCCAAGCAACCGGTCCAGGCTCTCCAGCGCTCAGTCACATCCCTGTTTCACGTGACTGCCGCATGGATCTTCCTTTCATAATGGAGGAACTAGAAGCGGCTTTTGCTCTATGCATCCATTCTTCATCCGCGGGACCAGATGGAATATCCTACCGCGCCTTGAACAACCTGAGCGATGGCTCACGGAGAGAACTGTTACATCTCTACAAGTTATCTTGGCAGGATGGCATGGTTCCCGAAGAATGGAAGACAATCCGCTGGGTCCCTCTCCTGAAGCAAGGCAAGTCTCCACTTGAACTCACCTCATACCGCCCAATAGCGCTGGCCAGCAGTGTGGGAAAGATAATGGAAAAGCTGATCCTTGCCCGCTTAGAGTGGTACCTGGAACACTACAACATGTTACCAAATTGCATGGCTGGTTTTCGTCGAGATCGCTCTTCAGTAGACAGCGTTGTTGATCTCGCTATGTACGTCTAGCATCAAAAGTCACGCAACAGATTATCTGCAGCTTTATTTTTGGATGTCAAGGGGGCGTACGATAACGTATCTCACGAGGCTATCTTCGATGATCTTGAGATGGTTGGCCTAGGTGGTCGAGTTTTCCAATGAATTTCTCATTACCTTTTTATGAGATCGTTCTTTGTGTGTACTGGTGATAGTAAAACCGCACGACACTACACGTACCGAGGGGTTCCTCAAGGCGGTGTACTAAACATTACCCTATTCAACATCACGCTCATTGGTCTCGTTATCATCTGCCAGCAGCGATCAAGATATCAATGTACGCAGACGACATATGTATATGAACCTCGGGTGTGACACGTCCTCAGATACGTGCAAGACTTCAAAAAGCTGCTACTCTAACAGCTATATACCTCCGCAACCAAGGTGTTGAAATCTCGTCAGACAAATGTGCACTGATGGCGTTCACTCGCAAACCAATGAGGCCCTACGCCATCTCGATAAATGGCCAGATAATTTCTTATGGGAAGACTCACAAATTTCTTGGCATAATCATTGACAAAGATCTCTCATGGAGCCCGCACGTGACCTACTTGAAACAGCGTCTGACAGTAATGTCCCAACTTTTCAAGTTTCTGGGCGGGAAGACTTGGGGAATGTCAGTGCATGCAATGTTGGAATTGTACAGGGCTCTTTTTCTGGGCTTCTTGAGATACAGTTGGCCCGTACTGACCAACACTTTCCAGACAAATCTTCGTGCTCTACAGGCTATTCAAGCTCAGGATCTCAGGGTTTGTTTTGGTTTGCCAAAATGCACATCGACAGCAGCGACTATTGCGATTGCCCGGGACTAACCTATACAAACGCACATTGCGGTGTAAGTGTTGAGAGCGCACATTAGGCACGTTGCCCGTGCCCGTTTCCACCATCTGGTAACACTACCGTCAGAAAGGCCGCAGGCATCATTTTGTACTACGATATCGGAGTATTACACCTGCCTCCCATCTGGCTGCACCTCCGCAACTAAGCCATCGATTCCTCTGTGGTGTTTGGCTCTACCCGCAGTGCACCTCACCGTACCAGGAATCAGGAAAAAATTAGAGCTGTCATCACCTGCTCTTAAACAACTAACTCTGCTCCTTTTGCACGAGAGGTACGCCGAACGCGTACATATTTATACTGATGGATCAGCAACTCTTCAGTGTTCCTCTGGAGCCGTGGTCTTCCCAGCGAAAGCCACCACCATCAGTTTCAAGACATGTCACCTAACGACACCGATGGCTGCGGAACTTGCAGCTCTTCGCGCTGCACTTCGTTTCGTCAGCCAAGAACAACCTCGAAGATGGTTAATATTTAGTGACTCAAAGGCAGCACTGCAATCTTTGCTATCAGCCCTGCGGCACAGACCACACGAACAACTGGTATTTAAGATTAGAGAACTAATCCATACCTTGACTGAGAAAAGACACCAGGTGACATTTCAGTGGCTTCCAAGTCACTGCGGAGTCATAGAGAACGAACACGCCGATAACGATGCTCGATCGGCTCTTCAAGGGGACGAAGAGGAGCCGATACCGTTATCAAGGACAGATGCCGCTAGAAAACTTCGAATGCTCAGCCGTGATATCAAGTTCTCCTTGGGGAACCCAGGAAGCTTTCAAAACAACCGACTACAGAATCTTGACTGCTCTCTACGCCTTTGCATTCCAGCTGAACTCTGCCGTCTTGAAGCTGCCCTGCTTTGTCGAATATGGGTAGGGGTGGCTTTCACCAAGTCTTTTGCTTTCCGAAGCGCATGGGCCGAAGACACCTCGTGTGATGACTGTGGTAACGAGGAGACTCTTCAACACCTTTGTCACTGTCCTCCTTACAATTTACAGAGACGATCACTTGCAATCGCGCTGGCGCGCTTTGAACGAAGACCTCTCACAGAGGAACTTATTTTAAAATGCCGCCATCACAAGCCATCGCAGCAGAGGGTGACGAGAGCACTGTTGCGGTTTTTGAGGGCGACAGAATTGGACAAGCGGCTGTAGCCTGAACAGATGTTTATGGTGCTGCAAGTGCTACTGTGCTGTGCGGTGGTAGTATGCGGCGACAATGACCGACTGTGATTTTATGTCTACGCTCCTTTCTTTATCTCTACTTTGTTATCTCTCTACCTCCCCCTGCCCTCTCTCCCCAGCGTAGGGTAGCAAACCGGATCTTCCCTCTGGTTAACCTCCCTGCTTTTCCCCTTTCCTCTGTCTCTCTCTCTCTCTCTCTCTCTTGCAAAACACAAGTGTAAATAGAAAAAAAGGCCCTTGTGGCCGCAGAGGAAGAAGTGCTTTGTTGCAGGTTTGGCAAAATGCCATTTAACATATCCGCTGCTGCTGTAAGCAGAACACTGCTTTCGCGCTTATCTCCTGCCCTTGAATGCAGAAAGAAAATGTCCCGAACAAACATTGTAGCCCCATTGCAATAATAACAGTCCGGGCGTTCCCTTTTTTAACTGTACTAGGTCACGAAAAGCGTGCCATGTAAACATGTGACCATGTTTTGATTTTATTGAATAGCGAGATTATATTTATTCTATAGTAGGGCATGGATTCATCAGTAAATACTGGCCGTGTTTGCCGCAAGTGCTACGCAGCGAAAAAATACAGAGTGTCAAACGGATGCAGGAGAAAAAAACCTACAAAAACTTATCATCACACGTTATGAACTTGTTACGAAAAATTAAGATCAGATGTAGGACGGCAAAAAAAGGAAGCTACATGAAGCTACAGCTATAGCCTGGCTCATGAATGGAAATTTTCGCCCCAAGTACGAGTGATACGATTCTTCATCTTGTGCAGGCAGAGAAGTTGAAGCGTATAAAGTTATACGCGACGGCTAAAGCTTCTCGTTCACAAATTCTCTTGAGAATCAATGACAGCTCGTGCAACAACAGCAATGGGTTGTTTTATTAGGCTTTGGGAAAGAATGATCGCGAAATTACTTAAAATGATGCATCTTAGCGCAAAAACTCGAAAAAAAGAAAACAGTGAGAGGTGAAATGAAAGGAATGAAGAGCGCTACGGTCCACTGTATAAGAAACGTACTTGAGGATAGCTTCTTCTTGGGCGAGTTGGTGTTTTCTTAACATGAAGCTTTCTGGCGCAAAACAAACTCGAAAAAAGGAAAAAAAAACCCTAAATTATACACGCAGTAAACAGCGCTAAACAACGGGACAATGAGAGGGACACGGAAACAGCGCTGTTCCTCTATTTGTCCTGTTGTTTAGCGCTGTTGACTGCTCGTAATCATAAACCGAACAGCCCAAATGCCTACTATTCTGCAACCTAAAGAAGATGCTAAAGAAACATAATCTCAAGTAAACACCAAGTCGCCCAAGAAGTTATCCTCAATTACATTTCTTTTACAATGGGCTGTAGCGCTTGTCTTTCCATTCCGTTCGCGTCTCACTGTTCCTTTTTCGAGTTTTTTTCGCTAAACGTCATCATGTTAAGTAAACACCAACTCGCCCAAGAAGAACTTATCATCAAGAAGTTAGCTTCGCAATTCCTTACACGGGTAACAAAAATTTTTATAAGTTTCTAACTAGTACTATCCAATTTCTATTTTTTCTACAAGGACGCAGGTGATCACCATTCGAGATGGCCCGATTTATCGGAATAATATTAGCGATGTGGTAAAATTAAAAAAAAATGACGCCATTGCTAGTTACCCATCAGTTCTCTTCTTGGTGTAGTAGGGCGTTCTCAATTTGATTAACGAGCAGATTTGCTTCTTCCTTACTTTACATACTCTGCTGATAAGCAATATCGATTCGTGCCGGAATACTGCATTGCTTGCTCTTCGCTTCCGTAACCTGTGGCGCTTTACCTGTGCAAATCAAGGAGATTAGCTCAACTTTTCATGATGCATATATATAAACTTGAGTGACATGGACTTCAAAGCTTGTATCACATATAGCTGTTGTAGCTATTAAAGAATATTAGCCTTCGTAAAAGTGAATCTTAGTGACCACTGTTTCCTCAGAATTTAAGAAATAAAGCACTTTGGCCTATCTTCTCTCTTTCTTTTTTTTTTTCTCTTTCATACCGTAAATGTTTTCAAGATACAAGCGAACGAACCAGCCCGGTTGTACATTCTGCTACACTATAAGAAAGAAGGCACACAAAGTATTGTTTCAAAGTAGGATTCAGTTTCCATATACATTTAAAGACGTACTGGAGTTTTGCTGCGTACCTGTAAACCTAACTGCACACTTCTATTAATATGAAGTTGTAGACGTGCAACTACATGCAAGTGATCTATGCGGCTTGATATATGTCACTTTGCAGGAATGTAATATTCGAATGAGCCGGTGTGACTAAAATATGAACGTAAATTTTTCGTTACAAGATTGTATGTAAAACTTTTCGAATTCCATAAAAGTGGGAGCTTAACTTTGACGATTCGGTGTTTGCAATTATGCCATCTCATTTTCCGGCTCTTGCTCATAAGGGATAGCGATTCATGGTATGGCTGCTATTGCCTGCCTTTATTTTGAAGTATTGTTTTATGGTAATTGTGTCAAAATAAGCCGTGTTGCCTATGGTGGCACAAAAACAAAACAAACAAAAATAAAATAACAACAAACTTCGATGTGATTAAGAGGTGTGTCGTAGTGGAGGGCTCCAGACTGGAAATAAAAAATAATAGACATGGGAACTGCTTGCATTGCCGTTGCAACCGTAAGAACCAGCAGAGGAACAAGACTACTAGCTTTACCGCGATAGAAATTACATGGACACTCCAGGCGAACTTCTGAAGCCGTCGTCGCCGTCACAGTGATGTTCCGCATGAAGTCCAAGTGCCATAATATCGTGGCGACGCGCTGCATGCTGTAGTTGCGAGCGAAAGTGCCCGAGGTTGAGCGGACAGGGATGGTACCTCAGTCTCAGGCATGCAAAGTAGGAAGGCTGGGAAGAATCTCGCCGTCTTCCATCGCGAGCAAGACAGCAGGTGGGGAGAGGGGGGGGGGCAGGGTCTCCCTACTTAGGCGGCGGCTGCGCACGGCACGGCTTAGAGTGGCAGCGCGGGCCCTACCTCGACAGTGATCTGCAATGGGTACAGAGTCCATGGGCTCCAAGGGCTGATGATTTCCACCACCACCACCAACTACAATTGAGCCAGCAACACATGCGTACTTCATAACTTTGCGTACATGTTGTGGTACATTGCCTCGCATATGGACTTGTAATTCCTTAGTAGAGGAATGAGATGGAATTTGGTAGTACATATTTTTACAATGCCTCTGATAATCACGGTTCGGATAACCACGGCGTATAGTTTCGGTACTTAAAGCCACGTTAATGAATTACGGCTTTCGCAACCGATCTACAGTCAGATACGGACAGACCTCTTTTCCTATCCACCTCGTTTGTCAAGAAAACCGCATAAAGCGAATACGTCGTGCTCGTGAATGATAACCTAGCACTCGTACTGGTACTTCGGCATAATCAATCAATGGAAGCATGACACTGTCTTCTTCACTTTTCGTGTCCTTTGCCACCCCTTTGTCATAGTCCATTTTCTGCTCGTGTTTGATAACCTCTCTGTTTCCTTGAGCTCCATAACAAATACCAGGATAAAGAAAGAAAACGTTTGGTGATCTGTCTTCATATATGGCCGTGTTCGGTTTTAGTGGCTGTCCCGGAGTTTTAGGATAGGCAATCAATTTTTTGCTGCAAATTGTGCTTCTGGGAATCATGTAAAATGTACCTCCAATGGTGTTTGTAGAAAAGTCCAAGTTGTCTCTTTCTGATTCTCCAAAGATTCAGAAAAAGGGCACCAAAGAGTCAAAATAAAAAAGTAGAATCTTGTAATAACGCAAATTCGACAGCACTGCAGAAAGAATGTAAAATTTAAAATACGGTAAGTGGAAACTCTTTTCTGCGTTCCGTCGTTGTTTTAAAGGTTGCTGTTAAACTGCGATTTATATCAACATCCTTTTTGTCAGATACCGGCGTTATGAATGGCGACATGTGAGAAAACGTTTAACTTCAAAAGCAATTTCTGACCGCAGCCAGTAAAACCAGAGAACGCCATTTTGTTGATGGGCACTAGTACAAGATGGAAGCTCAGCTTATCGGGCTGGGTATCCAGTGTGTGAAAATATTCATTTTTTTCTTAGATGTGGTGATCTGAAAGCTTTTAACGACGAGTATTCATACAAGGCTACCAAACACAAATCTTTAAATAAATGGCATTCGAGAAACAGAAATAGGTTCTAGGAACAACGCTAGAGTAACAATAAAGTAACAAGGCTAGAGATGTAATAGTATATGATAGTGATTACGCACTGCATTATGCTTTATTACCAAGGCGGTCAATTTCTGCTATTACGAGCGTCAGCCTTGTACCAAGAGCGAAGGCTCGTATGTCAGTGAATCTCTCCAGCGGTAACAGCATGCAAGGAGTAGAACGCTCATTTGAATGCTCAATCTGGAAACAAAAGTAATAAATCAGGGGGCCTTCACTTCACGCGCTTCTCAACGACCGCAGCTTACTAATAAATTCCCACAAGATTTCGCAACTTTTGCAATGCCTCAGATCATGACCCTTCAACTGCGCCTTTTCGTGTGATGCCACCAATGGAGAAGCAAGGTGGCGTCGCTACAGCATCAACGAACGTGTAGAGCAGAACGTCAATTGTTTGGTTGAGCACTGTCGGCGAAGCACTGAGAAGGAAAGAATTTCCGCCCTATTACATTTAGATCCGATCTAAGCAGACTCTTTAGAAGCCTGCGAAACATGCGTTCAGTGGCAAGCATAAAATCGGAAAGTGAAAACCCCACAGTAAGCAGAAGACGTGTTTTTTAAATTATTGTTTCTCCTTGGAATTATTGTTCTTCGACATCAGAACAAATATTTGTGTTTCTGGAGCTCATAAGTGTAGGCGCATGGGCGGTCAGGTTAACAACAACATTTATTGACGGTAAAAAAGCAATAGGTGCAAAACAGCGGTGTCACGTAGATGTCACGCGATAAGACGCTGTTGTGACGTGAGCTATTACGTTGGTTCAATCAGCCCTGCTGCATTACCGAAGTAATCGGTCAAACCTGCCACGTCATGACTGATAGGCGATACTACTGTAAGCGAAAAATACAACAAAAGCTCTAATTAGGTTGATGATAGCATATAGATATTGTGTATCGAGTGGCTTGAGTACTGCCAGCGTACTCTATGCCAGCGTACTGGCATAGAAGCCAGTACACTGGCTTCTATGCAAAGCGACATGCGCATGTAATCATCATTAGTGACATGAGTGTTGGTGCGTCAAGCATCAGAGCGTTGCAAAATTCGGCCTAGTATCCATCAACTGTGCACTACAATATCTAATAAAACGAGTTGAGTTCGATTGTGTACACTAAGGCTTTCCCAGCGTAAATTTTTTTATCGAAGTTACCTCACAGGAGAGCTGACCACTTTTGCGAATGTCACAGTCGAGTAGCCAGTAAACAGTTTCCCTTCACGGCCAGCTGTAGTTTCTCAGAAGGTCCTATGGTTTCGTTTTTATCCTGTGGTTGCTTAGTGATGTATGATTGTATAAGTTTCACCAGTAATTCCTTGCGGCGTCTTGATAGCTATCCTTGTTCATTATTATGTTCATTATGTAGGTTTCGTAGCAGCTGCACTAAAGTTTTTGTGCAGCCCCTCATACAATCCAGTCTAGTCGTATTACATGAGATGTGGGGATAAGTTTGGCCAGTCACTGTGCGTAGAATTTTTAATAGAGCACATTGCCAAGGTGACTTGAAAGACATGCACTATGTGTAATGTTTATGCACACCAGCAAGGTATTTATTATTCTTAACAGAATTTCCCAACAATTGATCCTCGCGAGCATCATAACTGCACTCCTTTAATTGATTACTCCAAAAAAGCTCACATCAGTTGAACGAGAAGTCGAAATTTAGTAGTCTGCACAAGAAATTATTTCGTTTTTACAGCGAAGCTGTGCATGGCTAGCCAATTCGTTCGTCCGTCCGTCTGTTGCCTGTACGCTGAAAACTTCTCCGGCGCAATCCCATGCGCGCGCGCAAAAAAAAAAAAAAAAAAAAGAGCAAGAAAGGCGCGCGATTGGCTGCGCCAGCAGTGATGTCCTTGCTCTGAGTAGCGCATCGTTGATGAGTACCGCATCTCTCCAAAAGAAGCACGGCAGTGCCGCAAGCCTTGGATGATATGCCCTCCCTCTCTCAGCTCTCTCTCGTCGCAAGCATGAAAAGTAATTGCCAGCTTTGCACTAAGGGCAAAGAATTGACTGCGATAGCAAAGTTTAGCGTTGCGCTTGAACTCCTCGGATGGTGTTCTAAATGCACCTGGGTGAGACAGGTTGGGGTCATGCAGCAGCCAAGGCAACTCCTAGTGGGTAGAGGGAACAGCGCCCTGGCAGGTACCAGGCGTCTTAGAACGCTACTGGCCTGAGGAGCATCACCAGGGGTGTTATAGGCTGCGCACCTCGATGATGCACGGGATGAGACGGGCGGGAAATCGTTGGCTTTAGACAGCGCCCGATGCATTATTCGATAACGTTGACTTGAAGTCTACTACCCGACCCTCTCAGAGCTGTGTGTACACACAGAAGCTCAGTGGGAATGACGGTGCACCAACAGTGGCGTGCGCGCAACGCTTATGCAAGCAGCAGAAGGCAGAAGGCTGCCCTGCCTCACTTAGCTCCACCACTGAAGCGATGTGTATACAGGTTGTCCCAATTAACTTTCGCCAGAGTTAAAAAACATGCGAATGCCACGTAGCTGAAGAGAGCCAAGGTAATGTTGTTTGATATCGCTTAAGAATACTCAGGTTATGTTTTTTTTAATTCTGCAAAATTACGTAATTAGTCCTAATTAGTTAATCAACTCCTCAAATATTATAATTAGATGAAAAGTGTCAATGAGAAAATTGTAGAGCAACATGAAAAACTTCCGATACAGCTTTTTGTTGCTCAATACGTGTTATAGAAAAGTCTTCTTTTTTTTTCGAGCGTGGCAGAAGCCCGCGAATACACGCAAAGTGAATCGAGCGGCCAGTCGCGCGGCAGTTTATTCGCCCAATCCCACAGGTGCCAAAAGAAACAAAAAAAGTACTTTTGCATTAACTTTCCGAGTTGTAGAGGTAAGGTTTCCGTTTTAAAAAAGAAGTGTTTAGTATTGGTTCACGCAGAGTTCACGCAGTGTTAGGGAGGAAACGATAACACATACAAATTAAAAGTGATCACCCATAAAGTTTTCGTCTACGGTGGAGCTACGTGCAGCGCTCGCTGCTCTTCAGGACTTGCTCTGTTTGTTGCTAAACACCAGCACCAAACTACGTGACCGACTATTGGAAAAATCCAAAACGCTGCCGGCGATGACCTCAGAAACTGACGTCTCTTACAGCAACTGTTTTGGTCAGACTTCACTACCACTCGCAATACGGTAACGTCTTGTTACTCTATGAAAACAAGAGAAATATATTTCCCCAACGGAAGCTGTCACTATAATACCTGCCCGAGGGTAGCCAATAACAAGACTTATTCCAAGCGACCATAGGTGTCGTCGCCTTTTGAAATACTGCCTCCGGTGTTATTGGAAATGGAGTATCGTGGCCAGTTGCGCCAGCTTCAGTGAAAATATTGACTTAGTCGCCACAGAAGATGCCGTATGAACCCCAGAGCTTCACACGCAACTTCTCAGCTAAAGAGAGGGAGCTTGTAGAGAGCCGTACGTTGTGCAAGACACTGAAATAAGTGCCAAAAAGCAAGAACACACCGGCTATCAGCATGTGTCGTCGTATCTGTGGCCGGAAGCACTATCATGGAATGATCAAGTTCTGGTCGCTCTGAGTTACACATCCAGGACCGAACAGGTTAATGCAGGCGCTCTCGTGCCTTAGGGGTTATTGCTTGAAATGTTCCACCAGCATGATATCAATTAAGAAAAGGCGTCCTGAGGGAAAATATATTAAGTTTCTAAATAAATAAAGCTGTTATGTATAACAACATTTTCTCCTAATTTAGTACTGAGGCGTGCCTGAAGATAACGAGAACCCAGGTGCAACAATATTGATGTAAATTGGATAACTGAAATTCAGCACTT
Organism: Dermacentor andersoni; assembly: GCF_023375885.2. Classification (NCBI taxonomy): domain Eukaryota; kingdom Metazoa; phylum Arthropoda; class Arachnida; order Ixodida; family Ixodidae; genus Dermacentor; species Dermacentor andersoni. Next base: position 115,737,141 of record NC_092815.1, on the reverse strand, counting down.
TAATGCGAGCAGCGCTGCCACTTCACGCTCGATGCAGCTGAAGCTCTCCGGACTTGTCTGCATATTGCGCAAGAGTGGAGAACTGGACCAGTCAGATTATGTTATTAATGTTAATAATAATCATGTAATAATAACATGCGAACAAAGAAAAGCCCGAACGAATAGACTGCTGCCTTTCAACTTACGGTTTACTTATTTTTTCAAGTCAGAGGCTGATCAGTACTAGCATACAGGCGCCCTCAATAAAGCCCCGTTCCTTTATGGTGAGATTGCATTGGCCATCTGGCGGTTACTATAATGTTATACCGGGTGAACATTTAACAAAAAAATGTGCACCTGTAGCTCCCATTTCTTAAGTTCCAAGCCGTGTGGAATTTCGGACATTTAAACATGTTTTCTTTGAACATGCGGATCGTAGTCTTCAAACGCGCAAGTGAGTAAGTACCCTTGCATGTGGCCAAAAGCCATGAACGCATTTGAAGGCATCAACTTCATCTATAAGAGAATTCGTTCTGATATCGCAGCATGCACACAAGCACACACACAACACACAAGCATTACCTTTGCCTTGTTTCCTCGTTTGTTGTGTGCCCGCGGCAATATTATAATGAATAGCTACCAACTCTCCAACTTTCAGCACTTTTACAAGAAAATTGCAGAAATCCCTGTCTTTTATTACATGATATTTAAGACATGTTGATGCCCTTGAACCGTTCCGGTTACTTCTTTTTTGTGGAACGCATATATATAACAAAAAAAAAAGAGCAAGCTGTCGCTGAACAAAAGGACGCTAAGGACAACACAAAAAGATCATACTTGAAATATTGTGATATAAATCTACTAAACAGGGGTCTCAATAGGTCCCATAAAACACAGTAAAGTACAGCTTACATTGCTATATTAAAGGTCGCTCACATGTCCCAGCATAGCGATCACATAAAGCACATTAGAGTCTAATGTGAGGTTAGCCAAATGCACAAAACACCACTGAGAAAGGACGTCACAAAACACACTGAAGTGGAAAATCTGCTCAAAAAAGAGGCCGCACAGCTAAAATGCAATAAAACATAAATTTTCAGAGATACACTGCGAAGCCAGAGAACAAGAGGACACAGAATGACACGAATTAATGCGCTGAATCAAATGAACACGAAATTATGGTCGAACCAAACACAGACAGCATATGCTTTTGGTAAAAAGTGAATATAATAATTGCCAACCATATTACTTTCTCGTAGAAATCTCTGGAGCACACAAGACAGCGCTTCACTGACATCTCAACCATTGGGATAGGGCGCAGCTTTAGAGCTCAGCAGTTCGTGCTGGGTCTGGTTCGCCACGCGGACTCCGAAAGTGGTATCTTCTGTGGAGGTACTTCAGAGGGCAAGTATTAGCATAGATGATGATGAAAATGGTTCGCACACCACGTGGAAGACGTTGATTTTTAGAATACAGCGCCCTTATTTGAGAAGCAACAAAGCCAAGTGCGCTCTGAGAAAATGCCGCTGTAATAGTAAGACACGTTAACAGCGGAAGAAATTGCTCAAGTCTTCTAATATTTGCTAGAAATTTTTGGCTAAAAAAATGAATTATTTTACGAAACTATAATAAAATGTTTGTCTACTGCTGTGCTGGAGTTAGGGTGCCAATGTGGAAAAACAATTGTGTGTGTGTGTGTGTGTGTGTGTGTGTGTGTGTGTGTGTGTGTGTGTGTGTGTGTGTGTGTGTGTGTGTGTGTGTGTGTGTGGGCACGTTTGTGCATCTGCTAAATTTTCTTCCCATTTGACAAACTTAGAGAGATGTGAAAAAGAGAAATTGATTAGTGTGCTCCGACTTTATGTGTATTTTAATATGGTGTTTAAATTCTCTACCAGTTCTGTTTTTGTTTTTTGTCGGCTACTTACTTCTTGTTCCTGCCGTGGCTCTGATTTATACGGCTTCATCGAAATGCCCAGGAGCCCGGCTATAAAAATCACTGCATTGAAAACGTGAGCAAATGCATGGCCAGCGAAGAGCGCGTTATCGAAAAGCGCGCTATCGGTGGGCGCATTTGCCAGCGAAAGTTTTGCGCAAGTTGCGACTCAGAGAAGTTTGCACGGGTTTCGTAGGTAAGCAGTACGATGGCCGCACGGCAAGCAGCATGCTCCTCCCGTGTCTCCTGAATAATTGGAGATTTCCATGCTGGGCACGTGTGGCAGAGAGAACGGAAAATAATCGTCCCTCTCTTGTCTGCTTTCTAGCTCTCATTAACTAACTAAACAATCTGCCAAACTCATTCGATGCCGGTATGGACTCCATGCTTCTTTCGTAATCAGTTTAGCTTCCTGTGTCTGCGTAGATGCTAGACACGGCACATGTCGATGCAGCCATAGCTTCACGCCATGTGAGTTCTGACCTCGAGGGTCGAAGGCTTTATGTGGTCCTCCACCGGCAAGGCCCATTTCCACCACTGATTGAGTGCCTCCTGACGCAACAGCCGCATAATTCGCGCCAGTATGCTTACCATTGTGCACATGGGGACACGTCCGTCTAGAGGTAACTGAATGCTGCGATCAGGAAATTGTGTTGCGTAGTAAACTCCCACGCAGCACTGCTTACCGCAGTCTAGAAGCGATGCTGTGCTTCTTCAGTGCAAAGGCTGCCAGTACGCGATTTACGCTCTGCAGAGCGCTCCGACTGATCGAAAAGGAACTTGCGTGTCCGGACGTCCCGCCCGACGCGTGATAACATTTCAAATCGCTTTATTTTCGCTGACCGGCCGAAGCATGCGTTGTTTGAACCATCCGAGTGCAAAAATAAATTAAAAGCGTGCTGACGCGAGCAATATGTGATCGGGAACCCTGAATTAATTTTGAGCAAGCATTATTCGTAATGCGTGAATTCGAATTGATCATGCTAATGGAAAAAAGAAAGCTTAGCCGTTGACATTTTAGTTTAATTGAGTACTTCTCTGCAGGGTATTTGCGTTTATCCAGTACATCCTCTTGGAAGCAATTCGGGGCGCACCATTCCTATCGCTGGAACGAGTGGCTTGAGGTAGAGCGGAAGTAGGTGGTGTTCCCATGCTGAGGGATACACCTAAATGGTAGATACATTAATGATGAGAACCATATACGGGAGCCGACGGAAAAACTAAACAAAATAAACCGGTAGAGATGCCGCTGCCATGATGCTCATGGAAACTTGTGATTTGTGCATCTCCCACAACAAAATCCTGGAAAAAAGAAAATCAACTTAACCGTTGTTATGTGCAATTTCTTTTGTTCACGCATTTTCATGAGCACTGTACACACTACAAAATGAATACATAAAAACACGCTTACATATCTATCTTAATGCAGCAAGTGGTACTGTGTAAACATAATAAACATGAAAAATATTTGACGGAACAAGATATGCACAGCAGTACCCGCTCCCACTTATATGCAAGCTCAATACCCTATGCAACAAAAAAAAAAGTAAAAATTCCACACGCATTCTTGTGATGGCATCTGCTCTTCACATTGTTCATGCTCAAACGAGAATTTTCGCAAGAACAATGGGAAATACACAAGGAAATATGACACTGCCGTCACTATTTCTGTTTTGTTTTGTCTTTTTCTCATAGTTTAATGCAAGAGTAGATCAGACACCTCAAGCTAACTTCCAGTGCAATGCAGGGCTGTTGGTATGCTATAATTTCAAACACGTTGGGTGCACAAAAAATGCAGAAATTCAACTCCACAGCAGAAGTAGAGAGGGTTTACCAATCAGATGACAAGAGACAAGCGGCGCCATCAAGAATCATTGATAGAAGTCAAGAACTGAGAGGCAGTGAGAATCAAGACGTATCGCTTGACTGGTTTTCCAATGCTTCCAGGCCTGTTTTAACAGAAAAAAAAGCAACAGAGAATTAGCAACAAAAAAGAGACATCCAGACTACCATAACGCGCTTGTGATTGTCATGATGTCATGATGTCTTCTTTTTCTTCTTCGTGTTCTCAGACGCCGTTGACCGGCAGTGATCAGAAGACGTCCTAATGAGGTTATTCTATAGTACAGAGAAAAGATGTGAAGATATCGCATGAAACAGTGAGGCGAAGGGATCCCCGTTTTCCCCGAACCCCTTATACAGTTAAAAGGCGCGGCAGTACTCAAGTCAAGAGGTTGTTCAAGTCGCTCAGGCATCAAAAAAATGTGCGCACGCTCTTATCAAGTTTGGCCGTTCAGTTGAGTGGGCAAAAATTAACTCAGTAATGCTGTTTATGTACTGGACGCAACCCGTACTGATGAAATCTATTTGGCGGTTGACAGTGGCAGTGGCCAACAATTTTCTTCCCGGTTAGGCGTTTTCGTAACGTTCTCAGTGTCATAATCCGGTAGCCAATACTGTGTACATTAATCTATCGCCATCACTTCAGAAATGGTTTGTGTTACTAGATAGGTCATTCTATTGAGACAGCAGAAGGAAATTATTGCAGCAGATCGCAATCTTACCGCAAACACTTCTAGTGGTATAGCTATACACTGCGTAAGATGCGGCATGCAACTACCAAGTTGCTAAATGTTTTGTTTGCAAAGAATTATAACGTCATGATTACTTGTCACATTTGCTGGCGGTTTAACCTCTCCTGGCTTCAATCAAATTATAAACCTCTAGCTCCCAAGTTGTCTTGTAAAAGCATGTTTATAATATTTACCGTTTTTATTACCAGCAAGTCATTCCACAAATATTCTCCATCTAGAAGATATTGTTAGGCTGCATAAGTCAGATATAAAGATGTATTTACAATATTTAGAATAGAGACAACTATGCATAAGCAACATGGCTGTCAAGACGAATTCCACCTCTACACGTTAAAATCGTCTTCTGACTTACGCCACTCTTGGTTGCGCCGTAACATAACCCCCGTCAGTAAACGCGCCGTCTCAGTACTATCAGGGAAGTTAACTCGCGGCAAAGTAAGGCTTCAGCCGGGATACATGCAGAGCGTCCGTGGGGACACGTGAGTTCAGTAGAGCGATCTTGTAGTTGACATCGCCAAGCTGACGCAATATCGTTTATGGCCCTGTGTAGCGCGGTAGCAGCATTTCAGACAAGCCGACGCGATGACATGGTGTCCATTGGAAGACAACTGATCCAGTAGGAAATTGAACGTCCCCATGTCGACGGTCGTACCGGATCTTCTGCGCGGCCGGAGACTCAGGGAGTCGGGAGCCGGTAATCTGGCGTGCCGTGCGAGCCTGGGCGAAGACGTCTTCAGCGTATTCAGTGGGAGTGTTCGTCGAAGAAGGAAGCCGTGAGTCAAAGGGCAAAGAAGGGTGGGCGAACAGAAGGTAAAAGGGTGAAAAGGAGGTGGTCTCGTGACCGGACGAAATATAGGCGAAGTTAACGAAGGGTAACGTACTGTGGTCGTCGTATTTGTACATTTCTGTCAACGTGCGATTGAGCCACTCCATCAGTCCGTTTGTCTGCGGGTGGTAGGCGGTAGAAAGCTTCTGCTCGGCAGAACAGGAGCGAAGTAGGTCTTCAACTACTCGGGGCAAGAAAAGATGTTGAACAATCGCACTTACATCTGACACGTATATACGTACACATAGAACGGACATACAATGGCGCTGAACTGCCACTGTTGCTGTTCAGCGCCTGTGCATGTCCTTTCTACGTGCGCGTGTACGCTTCACATGTAAGTGCGCTGAATCAATATCATGGCTCACAAACTAGCCCATCAGTATACCTGTTAAGCGGGTGCGGCCACGATCAGTTAGGAGCTGCGGGGGTGCAGCGTGATGGCGAATTACGTCATGTAAAAGGGCACTTGCCACCTCATTTGCGCAGCTTGTGCGCAAAGCTCGCGTGATCTCGTACCGGGTCGCGTAATCAGTCGCGACAACGACTCACTTATTGCTAGATTTCCACGATGGAAAAGGGTCGAGAATATCGATACCGACGCGAAAGAATGGTTCTGGGGGCACGTCGATGGGTTGAAGGCGTCTACCGGGCAGCACAGCAGGCATTTTGCGGCGCTGACAGAGCACACAAGCTGCACCTTAGCGGTACACAAAGCGGTAATAATCCTGGCCAGTAGAAGCGGTGCCGTACACCGTCGTAAGTACGCGAAATGCCGAGGTGACCTGCCGTAGGCGCGCCATGCAACTGCCCAAGAACTTATATACGGAGATGGTGTGGAACAACGAATAAAAATTGTGGTTCTTCAAGACGTAAGCTGTGTCGGTAGAGAACGTCGTCGCGGAGCGCAAACATGGGCAGTGTTGGCTCCGAATGTCCAGAATTGAGACGATAGATGGGAACACGTAAGCAGTTATCACGCAGTTCAGTGCGGACGTCGTGCAGGTCTGAAATGAACAGGACGCAAGAGTCGGTGTCATACGTATCATATTCTAGGTGGTAGACAGGATGACAGGAGAGGCAGTCAGCGTCCCTGTGCAAGTGGCCTAACTTGTATAAAAGAGCAAATGAATATTCTTGGAGCCGTAGCGCCCGTCTACCCAATCGTCCAGTGGGGTCTTTAAGTGAGGAGAGGCAGCAGAAGGCGTGGTGAACTATCCGTTCTGGCTACCCGGAGCGTTAGACCCACCTAACGTCCCGGCTAGCCCGCACGCCTTAAATTTTCGCGAATGTTTACTTTTCTCTCCGTGGAAGTTGGTGGTGTGAGATATGAACGCGGCCCGTATCATTTTGCATATTACAATCTTGTCAGCTTTCTTTTTGCAAAAAATTCATTTTTAGCATGAACGAAAGGTGATTGCTTAGTATGTCAGATTTGTTTCCTCTTTGGCTCTCGGCTATAGGTACACAGCTTCAGAGAAAAAATATTGAGATCGGATCTGCTCTGTAACTCTACCTAGTTAACCTCCCCGCCTTTCACCTGTCTCTCTCTCTATATATATTTACCCACCTAAAGCGCTTTTTACTCGTGGTCCCACATGTGTCTAGTGCCAAACCACGCCACCTATGTAACACGTAGGAGGCTAACTAAACAGCAATTTTAGCAAGAAACTGTATCATTCTGCTGACTTTTTAGCGTATAATGATCGGCTTCCCCATAAGCTTATATTAACTGCATTGTTTTGACGTGTGCTGAGTATATTTTTTGATCAACAAACGTAGTTTTTGTTACTCAGACTTAGGATGTAGTCACCGTTCGCTTTACGACAAATAATTATTCATTGCGTTAGAGCATCCAACATCAGGGATAGCTTCATTTAAGGTAATATTGAATAGAAGTGCTCCATCATTATGATTTTAAGATTCTACAAGCTCGCGATCCTTACAAACTTACGCCATACTTTTTATATCAAGATGTGAATCGAAACTTGCAGAGTACCTCCTATCACCGGCTTCCAAAGAGATTTGCGTTCCAAGCGAAAACAGTCACCCCGGTGAACTTCCCTAATGAGTCCAACTTCTGTACAGGTTGTCACACTTCAATGACCTCTCTACTTTCAAGTAATCGAGTGGCAAATTGGTGGGCGACTTTTGTGCGCATAGGCGCACTTTAACTGCCGTGCATCGCAGATCGGCCAAACGCGAAACAGCTTGAGTGCTCTCACTCTCGTTCATTGAAAGCAGGAAGAGGTGGGGGGCGGCCGGAAATGGGAAGTCATCTTGAGAAACGGCGGTGGAAGGAAATTGCAAGTTTACTTAGCACGTGATCGCCACACTGCTTTCGGTAATGAGCACTCGAACTGCTGCCACCGTCATTACGATGGCGCTACAACAGCTGTATTTCAAGCACGTTCTCTGAGGTAGCGCCCTAACAGTATGCATTACCAAGAGCCAGGAACAAACCCCGGAAATATCGTGATATGACGCACCTGGTCGCGCACAAATGAAAACCTCGATTTCAATTTCGTGCAAGAACAGCCAAGATAAGCTCATTCTGGTGCTCTCTTTTTGGTTTCAGACGCAAATGATCACCTCAGATATTACCTATGGTTATCTTACGCTGTGTTCTCTGCGCGCACACAACCAAAGCGTGTAATCGGAGTGTTGAAAGTAGAATGCAGCTTTGCTTACAATAGATGTCTTAAAGGTTAGGGTGTGACAGGAGGCGAACTGGTGTGAAGAAACTGCCAAACAGCAGAGAGCGTCTTTTCTCTTTTGCGATTTCTTCTCAGCAATTCACGTCATGTCGTGCCGTAAAAGGTACGAGCCAACTATCTCTACCATAAGTAGCATCTATATATTTTAATTTTAGCATCGCTGTTGCACAGATTGATAAATTTTGTCCTGCCCGATCAACGTCTGTGCAGCAATTACTGTGGTTTGGTCATGCCATAATTTATTACCCTTTAAGTGCTTCTTTAGGTCGATCACAAGATAGGTTGGAACGCTTTTTTGCGTTTTCTCCTTTAGTAAACAATCGTTCCCCTAAACATTCCCAATTGAGTTGAACCATAGTCATTCATGTGTTTTATCGGAAGTGATTAACTTTGACTTGTTATCCGTTGAAAACAGAGAGAGATGCTGTCACCAATGAAAGCTGGAGACATTTTCCTTGCTAACAGCCTGCCGAACTACTCTAGGCATTGGGTGAAAGTTCCAATATACACTGTGATCACGCGAACAGACAAAAAGCACATACATCCACTGACATGTACGTACACTCAACCTCCTCATTAGGCCTAATGAATGACTGTAGTTTTCAAAAATTTTAGGAACACTTTCGGTGCAATAGATGCGCCACCATGGAGTGTTTGGCCACGCGGCTTAAATGACCTGCAGGTATCAGCTGGAGTCATGGAGCCAGTACCGCGCAGCCTTCAGAGATTGAGGAACATCAATTGCAGTCCCATAACAGATGCTAGAAGTCCTCAATAGCATAGCATACTGAACACATTGGCGAGTCTACTAAAGGAAATTTGCATTTTAAGCACCTGCTGTAGGCCATATTGAACCTGATGCCGTGAAGGCTTGCTTCGTCTTCTCTACTGATGTCTTGGCAGCATGCTGAAATCCGAAGATGGGCTAGCTATATAGAGGCAAACGACATGAGTTTCAGATGGCATACTCAAAATACTCACTATAGCGCTACTGCAGCTTTATAGACAAAGAATTTATGATTTATTACGGAATTTATTATTTATTCCTGAGCTGCATGAATTTTGAATTTATTTTAGCTGGAGGAATGATTAAAGGAAACCACAGCAATTGAACGGGCGCTGCAGCAATGACACCAGCAATATGACCAGCCCGCTTGCGGAGCAGCTGCAGGAGCCACAATACCAGCGGCCACTGATGAAAATTCTCTGCGCCAATTGATAATGGAGATTGTGCACGAAGAGGTTGGAATTGCAAAGCAAGCAGCGATGCCGAAGGAGTTCACACTCACCTCCGTTTCTGAAGTTGTCTGCCTAGAACTCCGACAATCCTTTGGACCTGCCGAGTAAGGCCCCGAGCTATGCGCATGCAGCTATGCCGACGCTGTCCGTCGTCCAATGTCTGCAATATCGACGCAACAGTACCGCCAGCGCCCACCTGTCCCAGCCTGGGCCTTACGAGAGCCTTGTCGGCGACACGAGCCGGTTCGCAGGACTGATAAATGGCGAACCGCTTATCGCCGACCAATGTTCTACAACTGTGGAAAACCGGAGCACTTTCTGCTTCTGCCCTCATCGTCAGGCTGGCTACCAGAGACATTCACCTTGGTGAAAGCCGTGACCCCTTTGATGGCCGGTTTACAGGACAGCAAGTGAGCTCCTCTAATATCCGGTCACAGTCGCCGTCTCCAACTCCTTTTTCAACGCCGAACAACCGCAGTTTTACTCACGTGGTGAGAGGGAGGTCTTCCAGCCCACGGCGGGGAAACTGAAGGCAGTGACCTCCGGGTGGAGGGTTGTATGAAATTTAAGTGTCGAAAATTTCCCAGTATGGCCAAGAACTGAGCAGATCGATGACCTATCAGAGCAGAACGCCGATAAAATTGTGAGTGCCGACCTCCCTGTAATCGTTGATGAGCACCAAGTAATGGCCTTAGTTGGCACTGGTGGCGACATTTCTATAATGAGCGAGCCCCTGGCAAACTTGAGAAAAATAAAACACAATGGAAGATTAAATCTAAATACCGGAGATCAGCTGATGATGCCTACAAGGAAATGTACGGCATAGCTCAAGATCGGGAATATAGCTTTTGTCTCTACCTTCGTCATTTTACCGCAGTGTTGCAAACAGCTCCTGCTAGGCATGGACTTCTTGCGGGAAAATGGCGCTGTGACACACGTGACGACCTGGTCCCTTTTTCCACTAGTGTAGCTACGACGAGCCTTGGTGCAGTACCACAACGCAGATCATTGCGCGTTGTCGACTGCGATGTCTTTATACCGCCCCTATCATGCAGTGTTGCTCCGGCTATTCGCAATGCACAGTACAACAAAGACGGAACACTCGAAGAAATGCCGCCATTCTGCTGCGTCAAGGTATTTCCATCGCTCGTGACATTCCCGGCTTAACAAGGGGACGTGCTGACGTGCCGCTGGCAAATTTCACCAACGAACGGCGGCACATCAGCAAATGCACCCCGGTAGCATACCTTGACGCAATCGGTAATGCTCAACACTACTTTGTTGCTGAAGAACAAACAATGGCCCATATGGCGCGACATGTACCCATCGTCAACGTTCGTCCAAGTTTAACGCCGAAAGATAGACAAAAGCTTCTCGAAATGCTTGACCAATTTAAAGATCATTTCACCTCAACTTGTCCAGTTCGCCTAACGCTGCTGACTAAGCGCCAGATAATCACAGAGGATACCGCAAGACCCATTCGACCACATCCGTACTGTGTGGCTCAAGAAGAACGCGAGGCAATACAACAGCAGGTCCAGAAAATGCTAGCGGGTGATGTATTCCAGCCATCAAAAAGCTCTTAGGCAGCGACAGTGGGGCTCATAACAAAGGATTGTGGCTTGCGGTTTTATATTGATTACCGCAAGCTAAACCGTATTACGAAGAAATACGTTATCCGCATTCTATCGACACGCTACGGCATGCGCGTTTCTTCTCATCGATACATTTAAAAATTCATCATCATCATCATCATCATCATCATCATCATCATCATCATCATCATCATCATCATCATCATCATCATCCTATTTTATGCCCACTGCAGGACGAAGGCCTTCCCTGCGATATCCAATTACCCCTGTCCAGCGCCAACCGATTCCAACTAGCACCCGCAAATTTCCTAACTTCGTCGCACCGCCTAGTCTTCTGCGTCCTCTTCTGCGCTTACCTTCTCTGGGTACCCATTCTGTCACCCTAATTCATTCATTCATTCACAAAACTTTATTAGAGTCCTGAAGCCCGTGTCGCCCTAATGGTCCAACGGTTATCTAATATGCGCATTACATGACCTGCCCAGCGCAATTCTTTCTCTTAATGACAATTAGAATAACGCCTATACGCGCTCGCTCTGATCCAAACCGCTCTCTTTCTGTCTCTTAAAGTTATGCCTAGCATTCTTCGTTCCATCACTCTTTGCGCGTTTCTTAACTTGTTCTCAAGCTTCTTTATCAGTCTCCAAGTCTCTGCCCCAGATGTCAGCACCTGTAAAAATGCACTGATTGTATACCTTCCTTTTCAATGATAATGGTAAGCTTCCAGTCAGAAGCTCACTGAGTATGCCGTATGCGATCCAACCCATTTATTTTTTTTTTTTTTGAATTTCCTTCGCATGGTCCGGTTTCGTTATGATTACTTGACCGAGGTAAACGTACTCCTTTACAGACTCTACAGGCTGACTTGTGATCCTGAACTCTTGTTCTCTTGCCCGGTTATTCATGATTATCTTTGTCTTCTGCATATTAATCTTCAACCGCATTTTTGCACTCTCCCTGTTAAGGTCCTCAATCATTTGTTGTAACTCGTCTGCAGTGTTGCTGAATAGATAAAGGTCATCGGCGAACCGAAGGTTGCCGAAGTATTCGCCGTCGATCCATACTTCTAAACCTTCCCAGTTGAATAGCTTGAATACTTCTTCGAAGCACGCAGTGAATAGCATTGCAGAGAGTGTGTCTCCTTGTGTGACCCCTTTCTTTATACGTATCTTCCTACTTGTGTGGAATTATCGTGGCTGTGGAATCTCTGTAGATATTTTTCAGGGTATTTACGTAAGCGGTCTGTACTCCTTGATTACGTAATGCCTCCATGAGTGCTTTTTGAAATGCTTTTGAATGAAATGCTTTTGAATGAAATGCTTTTTGAATGAAATGCTTTTTCGTAATCTATGAAAGCCATATAGAAAGTCCTATTGTACTTCACGGATTTCTCGATAACCTGATGTATGACATGGATGTGATCCATTGTAGAGTATCCCTTCCTGAAGCCAGCCTGTTCCCGTGGTTGACTAAAGTCCAGTGTTGAACATATTCTATTGGAGATTATTTTGGTAAGCATTTTAAATAATACTGGGAGTAAGTTAATGGGCCTATAATTTTCAACTAATTATCGTCTCCCTTTTTGTGTATTAGTATAATGTTTGCATTCTTCCAGTTAACTGGGACCCTTGCAGTCGATAGGCACTTCGTATAGAAAGCCATCAGTTTTTCTAGCGTTATGTCTCCTCCATCTTTGATTAAGTCGCCTGTTATTCCATCTTCTCCTGCCGCTCTTCCTCGTTACATGTCTTACAAGGCCCTTCTGACCTCATCTCTAGTTATAGGAGGAGTTTCTTTATCCTGTTTATTATTGTTTCGAAAGTAGTACTCCTAAGTCCTCGGATACTGTACAGGTGAGTATAGAATCTTACACTGCTTTTATTATGCCTTCGAAATTCCTGAGGATATTACCCTGCTTATCCTTCAGTGAATACATCTGGGTTTGTCCTATGCCAAGTTTCTTTCTGATTCAAGGCTGCGTCCATTATTTACGGCTTCTCCAGTCTTTCTCACGTTATAGTTTCGAATATGACTTATTTTCGCCTTGTTGATCAGTTTTGACAGTTCCGCGAATTGTATCTTATCTCTTGAGTTGGACACTTTCGTTCATTGTCGTTTCTTTATTAGCTCCTTTGTTACTTGGGAGAGCTTGCCTACTGGTTGCCTTGGTGCCTTGCCTCCTGCTTCAGTTGCTGCTTCTGGAGCCAGCCTCATTACGGTTTCATTCATTACCTCTATGTCATCATCATCATCATCATCGCTCTGTTCTAAGGCTGCATATTTGTTTGCAAGTACCAGCCTAAATTTGTCTGCTTTTACCCTTACTGCCTCTAAGTTGACCTGTTTCTTCTTGACCAATTTTACACTTTCTCTGTTGAAATTGAGGTGAATCCTCGCCCTCACTAACCAATGATTACATCACTTTACCCTACCTATCACTTCTACATACTGCACCATGCTGGAATCAGAAAGTATGAAAACAATTTCACTTCTTGTTTCACGATTATGGCTTTTCCAAGTCCACTTCCTGTTGCTACGTTTCCTGAAAAAGGTGTTCATTATTCTCACCTTATTCCTTTCTGCGAATTCTACCAGCATCTCTCCTCTAGCATTTCTAGAATCGACGCCGTAGCTGCCAATTGCCTCTTCACCCACCTGCCTTTTTCCCACTTTTGCATTGAACACACCCATTACTACTGTATATCGAGTTTGCACTTTTCTCATCACTAATTCAGCATCTTCATAAAAGTGATCTACTTCCTCATTGTCATGACTGGATGTTGGAGCCTAGGCTTGTACCACCTTTAATCAATACCTCTTATTAAGTTTGATTATGACTACTGCTGCCCTCTCAATAATGCTGTAGAATTCATCAGTGTTGTCTGCTATGTCCTTATAGATTAGGAATCGTACCCCATGTTGCTTCTTATCAGGCAGCCATATATAGCAAAGGACAAGGCCGTTATTTAGGAATGTATAAGCCTCACGAGTTCTTCTAATCTCACTAAGGCCGATAATAGCTGAAACAGCGTCTGATAGTTCCTCAAAGAGTCCTGCTAAGCTAGCCCCACTCGACAGAGTTGGGCTGTTAAACGTTGACAGGGTCAGTTTCCATTGGAGGGCTGTCCGGACCCTGTGATTCTTAGCACCCTCTGTTGCGTTACAGGTCTGACCGCCGCCTTGGTCAGTTGGTCCGCAGCTGCTGGGGACTAAGGGCCGTGGGTTAATTGTAGATATCATCAGGGAGTTTGGCTGCTGGTAAAAATTGGGTGCTGACAAAACGAAGTCGATGAGCGTGATCGAAAGAAGACTGCTTTCGTGACGCCAGATGGGCTGTGCGAATTCAAGGTTCTCCTCTTCAGTTTGTGCTCAGCAATGGCCACATTTTAGACACTGCTTTATACTGTCCTCTCCAGCCTCAAATGGAAGACTTGCTTGGTATACTAGGAGGATGTAACTGTTTTTTTCGGCCGCATTCTAGGAACATCTTAAACGGCTCCTCTCCGTTCTTCAAGCCATACGGTCCGCTTGGCACACCTTAATAGCGGAGAAATGCCACTTCAGCTTTGAAGAACTTCAGATCTTGGGTCATGTGGTCACTGACGACGGTATTACAGCGGATTCCTATAAAATTTCTGCCATCGCGAAGTTCGCAAAGCCCAGGAATAAGAGGGTCATGCGAAGTTTCCTGGGCCTCTAACCTATTACCGGAGTTTTAACAAGGTCTTTGCGCACATTGCTTCTCCGCTCACCAGCCTAACAACCGAAGACTCGCATTTACATGGGCACAGGAGCAGGAAAGCGCATTCAGCGAGTTAGACAGCGCGTACAAACCCCGGCTGTACTCGCTCACTTCGATGAAGATGCACCTACATCAATCCACACAGATGCCAGCAATCTGGGCCTAGGCGCCATGCTCGTCCAGTCGCAAGACTGCGCCGAGCAGGTCATAGCTTACGCGAGCAGAACACTTTCAATGTGCGGAGTTAAACTATTCCACCACAAAAAAGGAATGCGTCGCTCTAGTATTGGCAGTCAGTAAGTCTCGCTCGTATCTATATGGCCGCTCCTTCGAAGCAGTGAGGGACAATCACTCGCTTTGTTCGTTGAGAAACATGAAAGACCCCTCTGGACGTTCGGCACGCTGAAGCCTACTACTACCCCAGTACGAGATAATACTGGTGAATAAATCACGAAAGCAGCACTTGGATGCCCACTGCCTCTCAAGATCACCAATTGAATTACCAGGTGCAGATAATGATGAATACGCAGTTATTTGAGCAGTTGTTGATGCTGCCGCCATCTCCCGTCGACAACAAGACGATCACGAGCTCCATTCACTCATTGCTTTTTGGAAGGCCGAGCTATAAATGTGCCGAAAGTGCTTTTAAAGGGACTATCCTCGTTCTGCTCGCGCAACGGCATTCTCTATAGAGAGGACTATTCTTCGACAGGGCACAGCTACCTGTTAGTCGTCCCAAATACTCTCCGCAAAGAAATTCTGCAGGCGTGCCACAACGAAGCAACCTCAGGCCACCTTGCCTACACACGAACATTGGTACGAACCAGAAACAAATACTACTCGACAAAGCTGGCAACAGACGTGAAACATTACGTCAGAACTTGCCTTGACAGTCAGTGACGCAAAGATCCACCACCAATCCCAGCAGGCTCTTACACCCCGTTGCAGTGCCGGAGTCGCTATCCGCCCAAATTGGAATGGAGCTTCTAGGTCCATGTCCGACAGCTGCCGGAGGAAATAAATGGGTCATAGTCGTGACCGACTGCCTCATCAGGTACACGGGAACGAAGGCACTTCCGACTGGCATAGCATATAAGGCGGCACAATTTTTTATTGAGAACATCGTCCTATGAAATGGTGCCCCAGTATGTCATCATTACAGATAGTGGAACCACTTTAACAGCTCAATTCGTAAAAATATTGCTCAAGCTCAGCGGCACGACCCGTAGGAGGACAACCGCATATCATTCTCAAACGAATGGGCTTACAGAACGACTTAACAAGACCCTCGCCTATGTGCTCTGTATGTACGTGAACTTGGAGCAAAAGAATCGGGAAAAAATGCTGCCGCATGTGACATTTGCGTATAATACGGCACGCCAGCAAACAAGAATGACGTCGTTTGGTCTTCTCCACGGTCGAGAAGCAACGAGAATGCTTGACGCTATGAAGCCCCATGATTGTAGCGATACGTGGCTGACGGCACCAATGTTACAGGGCGCACCGAGGCAGCCAGACAGTTCGCGCGTATCCGAATAACAAGCCAGCAACAAAACCGTGAGGGCCGTCAGTAAAACCTCAACCACAGATATGTCGTTTATGAACCCGGCGACAGAGTTTGCCTAAGGACACCTATTAGACGCCGTGGACTCTCTGAGAAACTTCTAGGGTGGCACGTCGGGCCGTATAAAGTTTTGCGCCGTCTTGGCGACGTTACATACGATGTCGTTTCTAACACCTCATCTTGCTCGAAGCGCCACCAGCATGCACTTGAAACCATCCACGTGGTTCGCATGAAGCCTTATCTCTGAGAGTAACACGTATAGCCTGCATTCGTGCACTAACTACTTCGCTCTGAAAAATTCGCTCTGAAAGAAGGCCAATGCTGCACCGCTGCCTGCATCGAGCCACGATATTGACGACGATTATGATCTGCTTGAGAGTGCGCGCAGGCTCAATAGAATAAGATTGCACTTATAATTACAGTTGAATCGTCACCCGCTTCACTACTAAAACATAATTTCGATTTATTTCTAAGCATACGGAAAAGCGCCTGCTTCTTGGCCAATCCCCCATAGTGGGTATGCGCCACTGTTGAGGATACAAGACAAGAAAAGACAAGACAAGACGGCGTTCCCTATTCTCGTGTGTGCCGATCGCGTGCGACCAGACGACCTCTCGCAATTAAAGCTCCCGTTCTAGGTGAACCACGACAATAACATAAAGCAAGAAAGTCTGTCTTTGACCTGCCTTAACATTCTTCTGGTTAAACGGAGCACAGGCGCAGTTATATGCATAATATTCTACGAGAATTACAATATATTACAAAAAAGTATCAAGAGTTATGTAAACAAATAATGGCAAGAGAAGAAATATGTTCTGCATACTTACAAGCCAAAAGATTGAAACAATAAAGCCGGATCAAAGTAAAATATAAATAAACGGCTTTCTTGAGTAGTGCCAGTGTTATGGTGGAGTAGCGGCGGGGAATAACAGCCACCCGCTAACTTATCAATTGATGGTCCACGGCTGGTAAACGTTGGCTGCGATCAGGAGTCCCTTCCTGGTAAACGTCATGCGTGTCTGAGCATGTGGGTATGGCAAAATGATTCTTCGGAGAGCGAAAACAAACAGCATTTCTTTACTGACGGAGGGCGCGCATTTCCATTCACAATTTGGCTATTTACGTCAAGTGATGGTCAACAATTGTTTTACAGCACTTCTGCACCAAGACATCGCCGAGGTCTCAGCGCAGAAAGACAGTATGAGTCACATTACAATCAATATGATTCGTGAAACACCAAACGCACTGAACGAGTCGGAAATCTGTGCGAAAAAGCGAAGCCAGTAGCTGAAAGTTTATTCCTTCGTCTTGGACATGGGCCATGTAGAGATCAAGAAGAAAAATAGACAATAGAAAAGTGATACAAAAGAGGAAGATACAAATCCTGTGGCTGTGAAGATCTGATTCATGTCTTATTAAAATATTATGGGTTTATATTGAAGAAAACATTTATGGTGTTATTCACGCCGGTATGTTAAATAATATCGCTAAAGCAAAACCAGGTCATCACATGTTCCGTTAAGCGCAGAATTTTTTTAGGAGCGCACTATTCGTATCTTTGAGCGAGGCGAAATTTTCTCTGATGTGTTTACGGTGCACCGCGTGATTCCGCAAGGGGCAATCATTTCAGCTATACTTGGCTATGCAATATTAACGTGTAAACTGGACAAGAGCCTCAATCCTAGTCAGGTCAGTGATGTGGGGACCTTTATTTTTGGTGCAGCCCTTGTAACACAAGAGGCTAAGAGTCAACCTTGCAAGGTGGACTCGATGCTATCAGTATATAGGAGAAAATTTAAGCATCCAATGCTGCCTACAGAAATCCGAATGTGCAAGGTTAAACAGATATAGATACGCCGAAAGGACGCCTGATATACTCAAGTTAGCAATAGATAATCTAAGAATTCCTCGTAGATGCTCCATTCGCATCTTGAGTTTCCATTGGCAGCAAGGCCGTAGTGGGCCGGAGTGAAATGTCTGATGGAGAGAGAGAGAGAAAACTTTATTTGGTCCATGGAACATCTACCAGAGTAGGCTCATGATGACGCATGTAGCGAAGTGAAAATGGAGCCTTCAACGACATGAGTTATAAAATCAATAAATACCACCGTTTATTATCGCGTAATACATGTTTTATCGCCGACGGCGTTTAGTATCACTTGTAATCATCTTATAGCCTCATTAAACACTGATTCAAATGAGCTGAAATTGAGTTTTTTCATCGCAAGGAAGAGGGTCATTTTGGCGAAATAGGAAAAGAAGATTCCACCAGTGCTCAAGCGGGATTCACACGAATTTTGGGAACGTCTGTCAACCTGTTCTGGGCAATTTTCGAGTAAGATTTTGGCTCCTTGCACATACTATCCAAAGCACTGTAAGTGAGTCTCTAGCAGCAACCTTTGTCTGGGAAAGTGTTAGTACAGTGGTTGACGAAGGGAAGGGGAAGTCATCGATTTCGGTCTGGTTCTCGTCAAATATTGGACGTGGTCTCGAGCGGGACAGACAGCTGTAAGCTGAGCACTGAATGCGGAGCACGCTGCGGTAACGACCAGACGCAGTTACTTCCCTACGGTATCCTCTCGAAACAATTCGTTCGGTAGTATTTACGTGGCAACAGTCTGATGCGAGCAAACATCCATTTTTTCGGAAATTCTGCGCTTCCGGGGGTTTCAGCATCATACAGATATCTTTCTAGCACTAGCGTTGCTGCTTAATACAATGAAATTTATGTGAGCGTCCTCGTACAGCCTCCTCGCAAATGGCTCAAGGAAGAGAAAAAAGATGACGTAGATTCAAGCCCAATTTGGAATTGATGTGAAACAAACCTTTCATGACGCAATGCCTCATGAGCTCGAGCGTACCGGAATCTTGGAAGAACGCTAACATAATCCTAATCCACAAGAAAGGGGACGCCAAAGACTTGAAAAATTATAGACCGATCAGCTTACTGTCCGTTGCCTACAAACTATTTACTAAGGTAATCGCAAATAGAATCAGGAACACCTTAGACTTCTGTCAAGCAAAGGACCAGGCAGGATTCCGTAAAGGCTACTCAACAATAGATCATATTCACACTATCAATCAGGTGATAGAGAAATGTGCGGAATATAACCGACCCTTATATATAGCTTTCATTGATTACGAGAAAGCGTTTGATTCTGTCGAAACCTCAGCAGTCATGTAGGCATTGCGGAATCAGGGTGTAGACGAGCCGTATGTAAAAATACTGAAAGATATCTATAACGGCTCCACAGCCACCGTAGTCCTCCATAAAGCAAGCAACAAAATCCCAATGAAGAAAGGCGTCAGGCAGGGAGATACGATCTCTCCAATGCTATTCACAGCGTGTTTACAGGAGGTATTCAGAGACCTGGATTGGAAAGAATTGGGGATAAAAGTTAATGGAGAAAACCTTAGTAACTTGCGATTCGCTGATGATGTTGCCTTGCTTAGTAACTCAGGGGACCAATTGCAATGCATGCTTACTGACCTGGAGAGGCAAAGCAGAAGAGTGGGTTTAAAAATTAATCTACAGAAAACTAAAGTAATGTTTAACAGTCTCGGAAGAGAACAGAAATTTACAATAGGCAGCGAGGTACTGGAAGTCGTAAGGGAATACATTTACTTAGGGCAGGTAGTGACGGCCAATCCGGATCATGAGACGGAAATAATCAGAAGAATAAGAATGGGCTGGGGTGCGTTTGGTAGGCATTCTCAGATCATGAACAGCAGGTTGCCATTATCCGTCAAGAGAAAAGTATATAATAGCTGTGTCTTACCAGTACTCACCTACGGGGCAGAAACCTGGAGGCTTACGAAAAGGGTTCTACTCAAATTGAGGACGACGCAACCAGCTATGGAAAGAAGAATGATAGGTGTAACGTTAAGGGATAAGAAAAGAGCAGATTGGGTGAGGGAACAAACGCGAGTTAATGACATCTTAGTTGAAATCAAACAAAAGAAATGGGCATGGGTCGGACATGTAATGAGGAGGGAAGATAACCGATGGTCATTAAGGGTTACGGACTGGATCCCAAGGGAAGGGAAGCGTAGCAGGGGGCGGCAGAAAGTTAGGTGGGCGGATGAGATTAAGAAGTTCGCAGGGACGGCATGGCCACAATTAGTACATGACCGGGGTTGTTGGAGAAGTATGGGAGAGGCCTTTGCCCTGCAGTGGGCGTTGAAATGACCAGGACGAAATAATGAGAGTGCGATGACAACGGCGGCATGAACAAGACGGTCTGACCACACCAGAATCAAGAAAACATGATGATGATGCCCTGACAACAGGTGCGGACCTGTGCTTCTTTCCCCTCTTTTACTCTACGGAGGCCAGATGCTCATCTCACCTTTGCCTTAAGGTAACGTAAATTTCACGAACTGTGTGAAGCTATGTGAATTGGCAAGACGAAACGGCACATCTCGAGAATAGACACACAGCCCACTTCGGTGACGAACGTGCCTTGCAACCCAAGTGGCTGAAAAACACGACGCCGCGTCACCGCCGACTACGTCACCTAAACCTTCCGAAGACACAGACCTCTCCCACAACAACACGTTCGTCTCAAAGAGCAAGATGACATACAGCGACGAAAGGGACCCGCCACTTGGTTGCAAACTCGGTTCCTCTTGAGCGTGGATCCTCAGCAGAGGAAATTTGTTCACCGACCACTAGGAAAACGGAAAAAGAACGGCAGAAAGCTGTTCGATTTAATAGCTGTGGCTGTTGGTTACCGTGCACTGGAAAGAACGTGAAAGGTACTAAAGATAGGGTGAAAAAATGCATATGAAAGATGCAGAAACTGGTGACGATGATTGTCGATGTAAGTGAATAGCACCAACGGACGAACGGCGAGTAAAGCAACCTTCCCTGCTTAACCCAGAGCAACTTTCTTAAAACTTGGTTCTGCGAAACTTCTCATTGAACCTAGACCCCTCCCCCCCCCCCCCCGGCCTCCCCGCAACGCAGTTGCGCGATAGCACACGCCCTTTGTCTCGGCACCTTTGTAACGCAAGTCCGACCACGGACAATCGACCACCACCAACCGCTGTCAAACACGAAAATGGGCGAAAGGGTGAAAAATTGCTTCTCTGACACTGTTCTCATAAAACGCGGTGTTGACATGGCTCGATGCAGCAAGCGAGACAACTGCTGCTGCGTTGCAGAAACAGCACCCTGGCAACTATCAGGCTTCACGCAATACTGGCGTGACGAGGAGCGCTGTTTGCCACCGGCGTTGCAGACGTTGTACCTCGTTGACGCACGAGATGAACATAAAGGACAAATTAAGGCCACTCACCTCAACTTCGTATGATTACATATAGCGAGGTAGGAAACGAGAGATGAAATGAAGTGAGGTTAACCAGATTAAGTGTACGTAGATGTTAGTACGTAGATGTTTGTTGATGTTGTGATATCCAGCAACCGATGTTGGCATCGCAAACATTGAGTGAGTAGTTGCGGACGCGTAACTATAACTGTCTAATAACCTGGTCGGACAAGAAAGCTTCACATTAACAGGCAGCTTTAGCTCGGTTGCTCTTATCTAAATACATGTAAAAGGAGAATTCGTTTTTCTCGGCAACCACTGCACCAAATTTGACGAGATTTGTTGCATTTAAAAACAAAACTTAGAATAGAGTTACTATTGGTTTCCAAGTTTCGATTTCAATTGAAATTTTCATTAAAAATTGGCAGAAATCGCAAATTTTCAGAAAACGAGACTTTCAAGTTTACCACTCTAACTCAGAAATGAAAACTCCCCTACTCTTGCACGGTCGCCTCTATATATGACAGGCACCACTTGACCAGAGGGAGCGCTTCGGCCTTCGTCTAGGGGGTGCTCGAGTCGTGAATGCTGGCTCACAATCGCACGCATTCACTCGCACATACTGCATAGGGCGCACGGCGACGATTTTATCGCCCTTACACTTTATACGGAACCTGACGGCGACGGCAGAAATGCGCCTGGAGTTTTTATACACTTGCTATCGCAATAAAAGAAAAGCTTTAAAATAACGCTGTCTTACAGCAAACTCGTCGATATCACAATTACGGGAAATGCATCTTATAGCACATCTAAATCGAAAAAATTAATGTGTTACACATACATCTAAAAGAATGAGGTAATATGGAAATTAAGCTTTTGCAGAACCCTTGTGCAGGACGTAATGGATTCACGTAAGATATAAACTGACATATTGAATTTACATGCTTTGAATGATGTAATGGATACTGTTTATAGAATCGCGATATCTGTTCATGATGCAGAGCTATTAATTTGTAAACGTTGCGCATCTATTTTTTACGAACCTTCGAATTTCCGAAAGCTTCCTTAACAAAATTCAGGTCCTAAATAGAAATTCCGCTTCAACAGACACCAGATCTACCTTTCACTTTCAAATGCAACAAATTTCATTAAGATCGGTACAGGGTTATCTCAGAAAAGCATTTCTGAGATAACCCCGGCAGTGCACTATCTTCGAGATCGGCCCACGTATGGGGAGTGCTTGACGCCTGCTTCACCTCCGCCGCCGGTCGGGCCGGTATTGCACTAGCTCCGGGATCGGCCCACGTATGGGGAGGTTTAGCTTACGACACGAAAATTTCCTTGGATTATAAAGGTATACAGCTTCGCTGTAAGACAATTAATTGGCTTTGTACCTTGAAGTTTGCCGACTGTTCCGCCAGACCACTGCATGAACATGGTGCGGTCATGGCCGCGCTGACATGTGGGCACTAGCATTGAGTGGCAGCCGTTGTGAGGTTTGCAGGCAGCTGCTCAACAGGAACCCTAGTACTTATGCGCACAACGCTCATAACAGCAGCGGAGAGCGGAAAGCTGCATTGGCTCCGCTACAGAGTTCATTGAGCAGAGCCTGAAGGTGCATTCACTTGGCTTCGCTTCTTTTCAGTCAACCGCACTGCGTGTCTCTGGCGTCTTTGGAAACCTATCTTTCCCAGAGCGCGGTCCACGCTTTAGATTTCGATTCTGGGGCAGCACTTCAGGGGTCATGGTGGCACTACGGCGCGAGCGATCCTCGAGTGCCCGTGTACTATGTGTCGCAATAACAAGCACCTCGTCAGCACAAACGCGACGACGCGACAGTGAACAATTACAGTCTCTCATAAAGTTCCATATTATCAGAAAATATGCCATTGTCTCTAAAGCACCTGGGCTGATATCAACAGAAGAAACAGCAAAAAATTTTATCTTTAAGAGAGGAACAGTTTCAAAACGTGTTTAGAATGTTACAAACTGCTGTTCTTTGCACGCTGAAACAGGAACATTCGCGTACAGAGAAGGTGGGCAGTCGTCTCTTTCCACCTGCAGACTTCACATTCGAGACTGTCGGCCAGACTGAATTCAAATGAGTTGGCATTCTAGGGGCCCTATAACGTAAAAATATTCTAATATGTTTTTATTCCATTCTCCGGACGTCAAATTTGCGTAACTGCCGACGCATGCATCGGGTAGTCACCTGCAGGGTTGTCTGAACAGACCAATCAAACGCTCTTCTCGTTCATAGAAGGTTACTTTTGTTTGCTTAAAAAAGGAATAACATTGCCTACGCTGAGCGGCTGCAGCCCGAAAACGTTTTACTAATAGCGGAGGGCTAATGGCGAAAAGGCGTCGAATCAGAAATTACTGTTTCTCTTTTGTTCGGTCAAATCATGCATAATCCTGCCTACACGTCATATCAGATGGGGAGCTATCGCGGTTTTCATGACGTCGCGTGACAGACAGGTGAAGTCCACAAAAGTTTTCGACCAATCGTGGAGGGTGATTCCAGAAATTGGAACAGAAAAGTTTGGAATAGTTTTACGTTATAGAGCTCCAGAATGCTTATTTATCTTAACGTAGGATACATCACAAAAGAGTTTTGCACAAATACTTGTCAATTTTGGCTGATGTCTTGAAGCTCATTTGGTAGTATAATCAACATCATGAAATTACTTGTAGTTTTGTGTACAGTGATGTCGTTATAACATATCTATAGACATTAGTAAAATTGTTCAACAAGGTTAACCCATCTTGATCTTGTTGGCCTTATATTGCGCATTGTACTATAGGTTCCCAGCCAAAAGCACACACGTAAATAGCAGAAAAAAAATGTAACAAGGCACAACTCTGTGTTGGCCGGGGAGGATGTAAAAGAAATAGCTATCACCTATACCTACCCATAGAGGACAGTGAAACCGCCGGCGGCCATCTTGTAGTGGGTAGCAAACCGGCCGTGTATATTGCGCTTTCGCCAGCGTTCTTTTCCCGCAAATGATCACCATTACTAAACTAAAATTTGGTGGTGGGCCAACTCAAAATAAGGAGGTGGGTTACCATAAATTTGGGGGTGGCAAGCATGGTTCAATCCAACACGCAGGATTGAACCAAGCTCGCTGCAATCGGGCTGCATGCATGGGAAGGTGCTGCAAAGGCACATTTTTCCAGGAAAGATAACTGCGCTTCGCAGTTGCTGCACACAATCCGGCGTCCGCCGAGCTTTCTGCCCACCACAATATTGCGACGCTGGCTTCACTTGAAGAGTGGCCCCTCCACTCTAGCAAACTTATTTATATCCTCCTAGGTATCGACGCACCAGCTGGGTCATAGAGTTTCATACAATAATTACTAGATGGAACTGAGGTACTAGTGTCTGTGGGAGCTGCAGTCGGGGCTGTTCAGCCAGCATGAGAATTATGGAAAATGCATGCATTTGCCAAAAAAAATCGTCCTTCTGGCTTCAAACGGCGCCGAGGTCTTGTAAGTTCGTCGTATTCAACAAAGTACTGTGTAATAAATAATTAAGAAAACATTGTAAAAATTGTGCGACGCCAGTATTCGAACACAGGACCTCTAGAAACACGAATGCAACTCGAAAGGGTCACTCCTCGTGAGGGGCCATCCTAGGACTCGGGCCTGCCAGATCATAACTGAGCAGAATCTCAATAAAGCTGTTACCACCACTAACGAGAGACGGAATAGAACGCCCTTATAAATTTCTTGCGGTCAAGCCAGCCTGTTGAGACACTTGGCGCGTTTTAATTTGGCCACCTCGACAGGTTGAGCCGCTGTACTTATTAGCGATTCTGCGTGTTCTCAGAGTATTCTGCCCTTAAAAAAAGCACATATGTTTTTGCAACTTAGGGCACTGAAGGCAGATAAAGCGTAATAAACAAAGCCTTAAGAACGCCTGAATCCACAAGTACGAAATAAGACAAATCCTTGTACTTCCCTTTTTTCTATGATGTCTGAACGATCGCAGCCCATGAGTTCTCTCTAGCAATTATTGTATGAAACATTATGAGCTGTGCATCATGCGCATTATTCCCTACTGTCCACGTCAGTGTTTTCTGGTGGAAAACGTATCTTGCTATGCATATTCAACGAGGTCAAGAAAACGCCTTCCTTACTATCGAAAATTACTTGCAGTCTAAAATCGTACAGTGAGAAATATGGAAACTTACTATTAAAAAAGAAAGAAACAATAATTGTGGGTACCAACAAAATGATCAATGGAAGGCTGCAGTGTAATATTGGAAACGTAGGCTGCTACCTGCATTGCGTACAAGTCACATGGCGAATCCATGTAACAGCTTTTGCGGCGAACTAAACGACGCATTGTAATCAGAGTCGACGACTCTCTAAAAGTAGCTACCGCCAGGAAAAGCTAATGTTTTAATACGTTGCCTAACAGCTCGTCGCACTTGCTGAAAAGGAATCGTGCGAAAGTGCATTGCGCACTCGGCAAATAAACACGAACCTGAGAGCACCCACTGTGAGGTGAACAAAAAGACGCTGAATCACCAATCTCGCATGCGGCCCAGAGGGCCCTGCGACTATTGATTGCCCTCGATAGGGGGAAACGTTCTCGCGCTTTCGCCGCTAATTGTTCGCGCACTAGCGAACACCACCGCGCAGAAGAAATTACCTTTCTGCGCGGCTTACACGGCCCAGATGTTCAATCACGCTTACCGAGGGTTGGCGCAACAAAGGCCTACTTTGCCCCGACATTTGCCGCCCGCAGATAATATTTAGCCCCCATCGGCACCTTCACTTACACCCTGTGAAAGAACGCCGCAATAAACAAGTCAGCGCACGTGTCCTTGACACCTGTGCGCTCGCAAACAATACACCAGAGGCGGTTCTCCGCAGTAACATCCATTTGTTACGCCGCAAAAGAAAGGAAACCTCAGCAAGGCGCGAAGCTGCAGTGAGGCTTAGCGATTATGTAGAAGGTATAACGGCAGAAAGGAGGAATATTTTGAAACAGATAGGAAAAGCGGAGACTAGCCGACCCAGGCTCTTTATCAGTCGCCCCAAAGGGGAGGAAAAAGGCTGCTTGCCGAACCTTTCACCGCAGCTGTTTCGATACCGTATTTGCTGCCACTTGCAACACTTTCTTTTCCTGAAAGGCTGTCGCAGCGTGATCCCCACAAAGCTGTCCACACTGCTTCCGGCGTCGAATGAACGGAAGCATGGAAAGGTATCACTAAAATGCGTGCCACGTCGACCATTGCGTAATGACCAGGAGTACTGCAATGCAGCACTCCCGCACAGGCCTGCATAGGGCTCACATGACCTCTCCGGGTGCAAGGCAAGGTGTATAGCTGGAAACTAAACAGCTCTGGCAAGAAGTGTCGATGGCAGTAAGAAGTCCTCGGATGATTGAAAGTTGAAGATCGTCTTTCGTGCAGATACTTTCGCCGTCAGATTTATTCCTACAACCGTGAGGGCCTTAGTAGAAACGACGCAGACAAGTGTACACACTGTCATGCTCCGCTCAATCGGCTCTGTAGTGGGGACAGTGCAGTATTCTGCCTTCCATTGCCAGTATTAACATTGTGCAGGCATACAATAGCGTTCCTACTTTGCATCGCTGTGTGCCGCTGTTATCGCTGTACATGCCAAACCAGCGTGCATACACTGTACTGAGCGGAAAGCTCCAGTTCCAGTTTTTCAGAGCTTCTGGTTCCAGTTCCAGAGAGAGGGAGAGAGAAGAATACAGGAAGGCAGGGATGTCAACCAGTCAATAGTCTGGTTGGCTACCCTACACTGGGGGATGGCAGAAGGGGAAGAGAAAGAAGGGAGAGAGAAGGTGTAGGTACGTGTACGGACAGCACTTCAGTTAAAGTCGCTCGAGCAAACCAGAAGTTCTGAGAAAACACAAAAGTGCCTTCACTGCCATCTGAGCCGATGATCGGTCGAGACGGTGCTCTAATATTGTCTGTTCACTCAGAGGACGATCATCTAGTTTCCTCAATGTGTCGGACAAATACTGTCTTTGTGCTTGAAATTGAGGACAATGGCACAATAAGTGGTCAATGTTCTCCTCGCATCCGCAAACATCACATGCAGGACTATCAGCCATTCCAATTTGTGCTGAGTAGGCATTGGTGAAGGCCACTCCAAGCCATAACCGACACAGAAGAGACGCTTCACGCCGGTGCACACCGGCGGGAGGTCTGAGTTGAAGTGACGGGTTTAGTCTGTGCAGTCTGGTGCGCCTTGTATGTACGGTATTCCACTCTGCTAAGGAGATCTTGCGTGCCAGAATGCCAAGTTGTCGCGCGGCGTCGGTCCTTGAGAGCGGAATGGGGACGCAGCGGTCTTCTTGGTTTGACGTCTGAGCTGCCTTATCGGCGTCATCATTTCCAATGATACCACAATGACCTGGTATCCACTGAAAAGAGATATCATGGCCTTTTTCTCTTAAGTGATGGACAAGTTCCGCGATTTCACACGTGAGCTGATCGTGAGTCCCATGTCGGAGAAATGACTGCACACATTGCAAGGCCGGCCTTGAATCGCAGAAGACTGCCCATTTTCTAGGACTTTGAGTATTTATCACTTGAAGCGCGTCGCGGAGAGCCGCGAGCTCTGCAGCTGTAGACGTAGTGACATGGGAAGTCCAGTTCCAGAAGCTCTGATTTCGTAATAATGGTTGGCTGATTAAGATGACGATGACTGCACGGATGCTTAGGCATAATAATAATAATAATAATAATAATAATAATAATAATAATAATAATAATAATAATAATAATAATAATAATAATAATAACATTATTAAAATTAATAATAATAATAATTAATAATAATAATAATAATAATAATAATAATACACCGTCACATTATTTTCGAACAAGAAGCGTTGGCATTAAGTATGCCGCTTTACTTCTTTGCGGGTCCCCATGCTACATAGTTACGGTGAGTCCCGTCGTGCGCTCCACCGTACGAACCTTCGATTTTGACTTCTCAATCAGTAGCTGTACGCGACTCCTTTGGACGTTTACGCAAGTACGCGAACAAGGATGTGGCACGTGATACAAGAAACGATACAAGGTAACTTGACAACAATGTCATTGCGTTTCGCAAAACGACGCGTCGGAAGCGAATTGAACTGAACGCATACTATTCGCAATAGCCTATTGTAACTCAGATATCTTTTTTTGTTTTTCCCATAACTCACCAATTAGCTAAGCTTAATTACCCAACTTTTTAATTAATTGCTGGGGACCCCAAGTATGATGGGCATATTTGTAGAGCACCTTCAGAAACCATGGATCGAGTTGTTTCCTTTACGATACGTCTCACGTAGTCGTTTTATTCGGGTTGCAAAGAAAGCCCGATAAATACGAAAAAAAGCCACGTGACGGAGTACTTGCGCTGTGGTATTGTGCTGCTCTTAAGCGTGCGTTCGGTGAACAAGATCGGCTCCCGTCGGATGATGGCGAAAATGCATGCTGCTGGCCGAGCGCTGCCGAAGAGATAAAGAACGCCCTGCCGCTTCATCGTCTCCAGTCGCGATGCCACCGGCCTTGTTCACTGTTCTCTTGCTTCATGGTAAGTACAGAAGTGAACAGTACATCTCCAAAATTGAGAAATTTGTCAGCATAACAAGACGTACAGAGCCACCCAACTGCGTAGCGAATACGACCGGCAGCCCGGTATGGTGACGCACAGATGTTGGCAGAGCGCTGTGTCGCCATTTGCCGCTTATTCTCTGTGCGCCGTGCGAAGTGTTGCAGTTGATTTCAAATCGCTAAGGGCAGAACTGAACTATCAAAGCAGTTTCGTTCGTCCCAACTTCTTACATATCATTTAAAGTCCGCTGGTAGCGGGTGCACGAACACGACGGCGCCAGGCTTAACCTTTGCTGAACAGTATCAACATTGGCTCAAACTTTCTGTGCACGGCTTGATAGGGCTAGAACGTGTGCATTTCTACTTCGTAGGCATGTTTTGACTCACTGTTAGCGCGATTAATTATATATACAAGTGAAGGCACTGTGGCTGTCCCGTTGTGAGTTCGATGGCCAATCGCGCAGGGTTCGGTTGAACGGTGGGCGGCCCGCTGAGTTAAAAAAAAATTATGGGGTTTTTCCATGCCAAAACCACTTTCTGATTATGAGGCACGCCGTAGTGGGGAATCCGGAAATTTGAACCACCTGGCGTTCCTTGACGTGCACCGAAATCTAAGTGCACAAGTGTATTCACATTTCGCCCCATCGAAATGCGGCCTCCGTGGCTGGGATTCGATCTCGCGACCTTGTACTTAGCAGCCGAACACCATAGCCACTTAGCAACCATGGCGGGTGGCACGCTGATTTTGTCGGTGCCGTCGACAAGAAAGCGCGTAGCTGTGCGACGACTCACGCTCGTCGGTTGCGTCGTTGTCAGCCTGCTATGATAACATGCTTTCAGTGACGCACTGTACTGAATAATCGGTCAATCGTTGACGTGAGCGTCTTGTCGGTCTCGTATCTACCCAGGGTTACCGCGCCTTAATCAAGTACTTGAAGCCAGGCACGGGCTGCCATCACCATCAAGAGTGGACCGACGCTGCAAGAAGACTTCATCAGCAACGTGATGCTTTTAAGTGTCGCCCAAGTGTAACGCACGGGCTTTTCGTTAAATTTGCTAACCACCAATGAAAGGCGCCAGCTACTTGGCTTACGGTGCAGTCCGAATGACTCGGGCGAAGCCCTGGCCGCTTTCTGTTTTAAAGTGGAGTCTTTTTTTTTTTTTTTTTTTTTGATGCGAGGATAAATGCCTCAGGGCATACAAGGGTATGTGATGGGGGTGAATAAGGATGATTAAATGAATGAAAAAAGATTTGCTGACTTAATGAAGTCCAAGAGGGACCGATAATGCGGTCCCTGCGTCCAAGCAGTGTAATGGCTCAGATTATGCGGCGAGAGTCCCGCTGCTGCGAGGTGCCGGAGCCTCGTCGGTTTGAGTGCAGGGCAAACCCACAGCAGGTGGTGGATGTCGGCTTCAACATTTCGCGACTTGCAGAGCGGACACTCAGGACGAGGATATAGCGGGCGAAAGTGCGGCCACTTCCTAGTCACGGCAGGAGTGAGGGCTACCCCGACCCGTATCCTCCGAAGCGCAACCTCCTCTGCACGGGTAAGACCGCGGGGGAGGTTTACCGCACACGGAGGTATGAGAGCACGTGTGCGGCGCCGGAGGTGCTCCTTTCTTGTTAAAAGGAGGGTGGCATCATCTAGGTGAAAGAGTTGAGGCAGTGACGATGGAGAGGTCGCTAGACGGGTCGCAGAATCCGCACGGCTTTGGAAGCTTAGAAGGTCGCGTGGGATCCACTCGACAGATATTGGCTGCGGGATGCGTGCCGCCAGAAGATGGATCTCTTGGCATATGTCAGGGCTGCGACTGACGCGTCGCAGAAGCCGCGTCGCCTGGAGGGCATCAGTGCGGATGACGATGCGGGCCGTGGGGACCATGGGAAAGGCGGCTACAGAGCACAACGCTTCTCGGATAGCAAGGAGCTCAGCACAAAAGGAGGAAGGAGGTTCTTGGACTTGAAACCGGGTCGTCTTATTAAGGGCAGGTGCGCATGGGCAATAAATTGCAGTGGTTGTTTCACAGCCCTTAATGCTTGCATCCACGTAAAGGACGATGGAGCCAAGCGGCAGGTGGGCATCTTGAGCTACAATTCGGTCACGAAGCGACGCCGCCGCGTGAGTTGATGTCGGGCGATGTATATCAGTTGGCTTGTTATCACTCAGTTGTACAAAGCTCCAGGGAGGAAGAACTGGCGATGGTGGTGGTAGAAGCGAGTTCGAGAAAGCGTAAGCCCTGAGAGCACACGGTGCGTGTGAAAGGCTGGTCTTAAGCTTGCGAGCATGACGTCGCTGCTGCACCAGCTCATCTAGTGTGTTGAGCTGTGCATTTTCTTGGAGAGCCACGATCGGGGTGATGCGGGGAAGGCAAGTGATGACCCTCATTGCCTCGCGATTAACAGCCTCAAGGCGATCCCATTGTGCCCTCGTCAAATGCTGGAATTGGGCTTGATAAATAAGGCGTGGTTGCACTACCGCCTTCACCAATTGTCGCGCAACATATGAGCGGGCGCCGCCCATTTTAGGAGCAATGCGCCTAATCAGACCCAACGTCTGAATTGCCTGCTTTTTAGCGCTGGAGAGCCAAGCAGTTCCGGTTCCCGACTCGTGTACCATCAGACCCAGAATTTTTATAGTTGAACATTGTTGAAGAGGGGTTCCGGACAGATGAAGACGAATGGGTGTTCCAGAGAGTTTACGCCGGCCCCAGCGATTGGCGACTGACATGTAAGCAGATTTGCTGACGGAAAGCCTAAGGCCGACCGAAGAGGCGTAAGTCGCCGTGATATCTAAAGCTGATTGAAGGGCAGCGGCTTGAGTCTGCAGGTCCTGATGAGTGCTCCATACCGTGATGTCATCAGCGTACAACAAGAACTTTATGTTGGGTACATCGTGCAAGCGCCATGCAAGCGGGATGAAAGCATTATTGAATAACGTAGGTGACAATACAGATCCCTGGGGTACGCCACGAAGAGGGACGAATGAGCCGACGGCGTTACCACTGAGGCGAATCGCAAAATGTCGGTCTTCAAGGAAAGATTTCACAAAATTCCGTACTCTAGGGGGAAAATGCAGTATGTCAATTGAAGCCAAGATGGCAGCATGACTGATGTTATCGTACGCCTTTTCGACGTCCATAGCGAGGACAGTACGGACACTGTGGCTACGAGTTGACGATAAAACCGAGGATGCCAAGACAGCCAGCCCATCTTCAGTACCTGGACGGATGGACGGAAGCCAATTTGAGCAGGGTGGTAGAAACCGTGGTGCTCTAGCCACCACGACATTCGTGTGGCTAGCATTTTCTCAGCAAGCTTGCACAACGTTGACGTTAGGGAAATGGGTCGGAAGTTGCCAAGGTCAGTCGGCGGCTTGCTTGGTTTCGGAATCGGGATCACAATAGCTGACTTCCAGCCTGGAGGGACAACGCCATCTAGCCATACCTTGTTAATGGTGTCGAGGAGTTGAGGCAGCACAGCGGAACTCAGGTTCTTGTAGGCCTCATAAGTTATAGAGTCTGGACCTGGTGCTGTCTTGCGACTGGTACCATCTATCGCTGCAAGCAACTCAGGCATGGTGAAAGAGCTTGCAATCCCCTCGGAGTCTGCTGTAGATGGTAACCTGTCGATATGTGTCGGAATGCCTGCCAAGGGAGCACCATTGGCTGTTTGAGGCAACACGTCGTACTGCGGGAAAAACTTCCGGGCTGCTTCTCGGGCGAAATCATCCGGCGACAAGCCAGCAGCGAAGCAGGCTGTGGCTGCCGCGTCTGGACGGCGGCCACCGTGTTCCATGGCACGGAAGGTTCGCCAGAGAGAAGCATTCGATGTCTTGGATGAAAAACGCTCACACCACGTATGCCAGTGCCTCCGCGAGAGGTCGCGTTCATATCTGCGGGCCTTAGCAGTAAGGAAATTCAGTCTTGTACGTGC
This sequence comes from Dermacentor andersoni, assembly GCF_023375885.2. Classification (NCBI taxonomy): domain Eukaryota; kingdom Metazoa; phylum Arthropoda; class Arachnida; order Ixodida; family Ixodidae; genus Dermacentor; species Dermacentor andersoni. The sequence continues at coordinate 115,704,156 of NC_092815.1, read as the reverse complement.
TTGTGCAGAAGTGGGGTCTCGGGATGCGGCCAGCTCAGCTTGTCTGCGAGCAGCCCACAAGTTGAGCAGGCCGATATCCGGTGCCGGTCGATCGACGTCTACCCAGCTGATGGTTGTAGCTTCATTGAGCGCGCTTTGTATGCGGTCAACAAGTAGTGGTGACGAGTCCACAGAGGTATCTTGGAGAACGGTGCGAAATTTGTCCCAGTTGATCACAGAACACTTGCGGCGCAATCGGCGGGCCTGCGACGGATGAAGGCCGATGATGATAGGGTGATGGTCACTACCCCAGCAGTCGGGCTCCAGGTGCCAAGTGGGAGAGCCGGGACCCGACCACCACGTAAGATCCGGTGCGTATGTTGTACGTCGAGCTTGAGGCACAGCTCGCGTTGCTGAATCGGGATGGTTCAGTAGTACAAACAACGCATCCGCGAACGCGTCCCGCACACGCCTACCTCGAGGGCTAGAAGTAGGGTACCCCCAATCTGGGTGAGGGGCGTTGAAATCACCACCAACTAAAATAGGACACGCTGGGTATTGGCGACGGACATTCACCAACCAGCCCAGATTAATTCTTGAAGAAGAGCCACCGGCTGGTCTTATGTAGTATGACACTACCACAACAGTTGCCTTGGGTAACTTCACAGCTACTGCCACTACCTCCTGATATGAGTTACACCAGTTTTCAAGAGAAAGGCAGACCTGAGGATAGCGCGTATCCACATACACTGCCGCCTTTCCTGGAGGGGCAGCTGTGTGCACGCGATGGTCACTCATCGAAGGAGACACGTATCCACTGAAGCCCGGAATGGCAGGCAAGGCGTTGGTCTCCTGTAGTAACAGGGCCCACACCTGCAACTTGTTCATACGTAGACGGGATTTAAGCTCCCCCACTTTCGTGGAGAGCCCTCTACAGTTCCATTGAAGCACGCCACAAACACCTGTGCCCGCCATTTTGATTACGAGTCCAGACGTTGCAGAATCACAGATGTCAGGTTGGATAACTGGCTGACCATGAACCGCAAAAGGGATGTTGTAGAGTTATCCGGCAACGGAGCTGAAGATCTGGTAGACTCTGCGACCGATACAGCGGGGCGTGACAGAGACGATGATGCAGCGGAATCGATACTTGTAGTGGTGTGAGATTCCACTGCACGTCGCCGACGCGCAAGTAGTTCACGGTGTTGTCGGAGCTTGGATACCTCCGCTAAAAGGCGGGCAATTTGATTGTCAACTGCTGCCATATCATCACGCGGATGTTCAGGCCCGTTCTGCTTCTGTATAACCAGCGGGCGACGGCGGTCTTTGCGAACTTTGTCACTGTAAGTCTGTTGGGAATGGGGTGCAGGCGGGTCGGGCTCGGAAAGCTCTGGCCAGTCGTCGTCATCCCACTGGAGCGCCGCAAATCTGTTAGATGTCAGCACTGGTTGTGTTGCAGCATGCCGAGGCCATTGCTTAGGAATCCCGCGACGAACCTTCTGAGTGGCCTTTTGCTTTGTGGGACAAGTTGGAGAAGTGATCTCGTGGTCGTCGGTCTTGCAGAGTCCACATCGATAAGACACTGCGCCAGCTAATACAGCTTCATCTGGCGCTGTAAATGGACAGGATCGGCGCATGTGGCCCGGTCGGAAACATTTGTAACAATAGACGACACTGGGTTTATATGGCCGAGGTCGTAGAATGCAGCCATAGTAGTACAGGCGGGCTGGGGGAGTTGGTGGGCCCTGCAAGGTGACGATGCAAGAGCGCCCCTTTCCCATGTAACGCGCTTGAATGACACGGTGAGTAGGACAATAGAGCTCACGCTGGAGAGCAGTCTGGTCCTCGCCAACGTCAACGTTGTAAACGACACAGCGCTGTAGATCCGAGCCCTCTACCAGGTACACCTGGACCGGCACGGTGACCTCGCTCGTTATCGAGAGACGTTGAAGCGTTTGCAAACGCTCGACAGCAGCCAATGTCGGCAGCCACACAGCGATGGTATTTGACTTCTTCCGGGCCGTGAAGCCGCGGAAGCCTGTGGTGCCAAGACAAGCGTCTAGGTTCGCCTGAATAATCCTGTTCGGAATCTCCGTGAGGCTTGTGGGGGCCAGAGCTTTAATGGTTGCTTTATAGCAAACTGAGCCCGGTGTCGACACAACTGGGTGGTCAGTCGTTAGACAGGAACGCTTGCCTTGGGAGCCGCTGTTGGCCGAACACGAATCTGGTGCAGATTGCTCCGAAGGACGCTTCTGAGAACCACGGGGGGCCGACGGCACAGATGGTAGCGCAGAAGACAAGTCCATAGGAGTACTCGTTTCATCATGCACAACAACTGGAGTCCCATTCCCGATCGGTGTCTGGGAAGCCATCGCCGGGCTCCGCCTTGAGGGCAGATCACTCACGGTCTGATGTGCATTTTGGGAAGGCGATGGGTGGGCTGTAGCCGAAGGACTTGGAGCAGGAACCAGGAGCTGGGATCCAGGCTCAGGTGTCAATTGTGCGGCCGGTAACGCCGTCGTGACGAGCGGCGCCGGCGAATCTACCGCCGCCAGCGCGTCACCGGAGGCACTAGGCCTAGTCCCAGTGTACAACTCAGCTGCAGGGCCGATGGGGTGACATTCGCTGAATGTCAAAAAACCGGACTGCGCATGAGCATCCGGGGCGTCCTCAGATGTCTTGGGGTCCAATCTCTTGATGTATGGAACGTATTTACGCGGAAGGCGAGATTTTTCACAGGAGCGGTGAGCAGCCACCTTAGCAGGGAAACTTCGTCGTCTAAAGTGGAGTCGCATGCAGCCTTACGCTACGCACGTTTTCGGAACCACAACGATATCGAGCTACAAGTGGAGTTTCACCACAGTATATGGCACAAATGTTGGCAAAAGTGTGCGTCCGAGCGCTTCTATTTTTTTTTTTCGGGGAACCTTCCAGCGCGCGGCGACGCGCGCGACCCTTCCAAAACGTTTGGTGACTAATCCGCTAGGGCTGGGCGCATGTGACGTCGCGCCATGAAAAAAGGCGGATTCGCGGCCCGGGCGAGCGTTCGCCATGGCCGTTTCTATCGCTTCGCAGTCGACAGTCGCCCCAAGCGCCGCCACCGCCGCCACCGCCGCATCACGTCAGCGACGCAACACCCCTTTTTCTGTCTGCGCGCGCCGCTTATTCTTTTCTCCAACCTCCCCTCGCTCCGAGAAGGTCACAAGTTTTAAAGCGAAAGCTTTTCTGGCCGCGAACTTGCGGTTTCGCCGTGGCGGCGCTCCGAGGAGGCACATCACGTCACAACGCGCGCCTCGCCACAGATATTGCTCTCTCTCTCTCTCTCTCTCTCTCGCTGCCTAATCACTACTGCGCATGCGCCTCTAGTAGCACCGAGCTACAGCTGTTCCGCCGCTGCGAAGCGCCGTGCCTTTCCGCCTCAGCCGTTTGGCATGACGTCACCCGCGTTCCTCGTCATTGCGCTCGCCTGCGCTCGCTTCGCCAGTTGCGTCGCATGCCTGATAACATGTCGGAGGATTGAAAAGGAGAGCTCGTGTGCGCCGCAACCACAGTTGAGGCGGCAGTATGGACAGCGACAATTCTGATAAGCAGGAGAAGGCCTGGAATCGACATCGGAACGAGATGAAGAGGAAATGAATCGCCCAGGAAACAGACGAACTGCACGCCGAACGACTGGCTAAACGCCGCAACATAGCTAGACAACCAGATTAACCTGGACTTGCAGTCAAGTTTAACCAAGGCTAACCATGCTATGTCTTAGCTTTCAGTACATATATTCTGGCATAGCCGAGCTAAGCCACTGCCAATTTTTTTCCTGCCTGCGCGTACCACGAGTTGCCTATCCACATGCCGCTCACTCGAAGAAAGTCACGTGGGTTTTTGTACCACATATCGGGCCTGCCACGTTTAACTCAACATCAAAGCACAGCGAGCAACTTCGGGCGTTCGCCTGATAAAGCAAGCGGAAAGCGAATTACAAATCAATAATTTATGAAGGCAGTCATTCGAGCAAACGAGATGGCATTTTTAACGCACAAATATTGTGCTTGATCATAACAACTGAATGACCGCGGTGGTGTAGCAGCGTCTCGTTGCTTCTTCTAGTTTCATTTTCTGTATTTGTTTTTTGTGCTGCTCTTGTGATGCGACCAAGAAACGTAGATTACAACGTCATTTGCTGTGCAACTTAAGGAGTATACCTTCTGCTATGTTATTGCGCACCTTGTCAGTGTCACTTCACTCGAGCGTGTAGGCCCTAAATCTGAAGTATGTTACAAAGCGTATTCATTATACGCGGTGTCGTCTATCATATCCGCATGAATGTTGTGCAAACATAAATTAAGCGCATTAATTGACCTTTAAAAAAATTCGCGCAGAATACTTCTGGAAGTTGTCTAAGTATGTGTAAACATTGTACCACTTGCTAAACTCCAAGCTGCCCGGTGTCATTGTCAACGTTATGAAACTTGATACGACTAGTATAAACAACAGCACTGCGGCAACACGAACTACTGCGGACGGCAGCGCAAGGTGAATTGGTGGGGCAAGCGAACTACTGCAGGTAGCGGTGCGAGGTGCGCTAATGACGTTCCGATTATTATAAGCTCGTATCGCTGTTTAGCGCCTACCCATTCGCGTCGAATCATCATGATCCGCGTGGACCATATCTTGAAGGCGTTCTGCGATCGGACAGGGAGTGCTGACTGGTGATAGCTTCGCGCGCTGTGTTCGCAGCGCTTGGCGTTGAAGAGAGACGCGCGGGCCCATATCTTGAAAGCCACCTGCGAAAGGGGCAGGGTGCGCCTTGTGCTGAGAACTCTGTGAGCGCTGTTTTTTCGTCTCTTCGCGCGCCTGGAAGCGACAAACAGCACAAAGGTAAAGTCGCTCGCTGCTGCGGGCTCTATCTATATTGGATGTGTGATTCCAAAGAACGTACGCACTTTTCGCTACACTTGCTGAGTGCTTGAAGCCTACTTCACCTAAACTGCAGGTCGACCCTGTGTTGCACAACCTCCGGGATCGGCCCACATTTTCTCTTACGTGACGGACGGACGGTTTTTGTCGTTGGGTAAGCATAGAAATGCTTGCGCGTTTAAAATTGTTCGTCCTGAAACTTATAGTGGGCGCGACTAAACAATGACGACGAGAGCGCTGGTGTGACCAGTTTCAACAGAGGGGCGGCAAAATTCTAAAGAAGAACCGCAAACAGGGTAGACCAAGGGAAACCGAGAGGCTCGATTTGTTTTGTTTTCTGCAACCATACGAAACCAACAGACGATGAATTCAATGAAAGCGTAGGTGGATATGTAAATAAAAATGCAGTAATAATATAAAAGGAGGAGATGAAAAAGGCGAAAACGACGACTTGCCACAGATGAGAGCCGCACCCAAATAGCCCACTTCATCCGTGCGACGCTATATAAGTTGAGCTCCAGTTGTGGTTCGATTGGTATAGCCCTGGGTTCATGTAGGGTCAGCTTCGTCGTATACGGGCGGATGAATTCCCTCAGGTAGGAAGACACATTTCTCCTCGTACAGCAGTAAAACAAATGGACAGGGTAAGGCAGAAATTATACAAGGGCTCTCTTTCAGCAGAAGCTTTAATCAAGACATGCGACAAATACATGTAAGGCGGAACGCGTCAGAACGAAAACGAATGGAAACCGAACAATACGTAGAATACTCTAGCACCTAGACACCAAACGTGTTCGTTATGTAGGATTCTTGCCATTACATCTCGTCCTTTCTCAGAAAAATTGATGGTTGACTTCTACACACCCGCGAGTGCTTATGTACATAAGTTTAAGCTATCTATTGGGCACGCTGATACCTGTGTTTCGTGATGATATCAGTATATGTCACTGGGAGCGCCACGGCATGAGCGACAATACTTAGAGAAATCACAAATGGGAGTGTGATGTATGTACTTTTAAATACTTATAGTGGGGCTTTTTCAAGTGGACGTTTATACTGTGTCCAGTCTGGCTGAGCGGCATCCTTCCACCTTAAAGCAGCATTTTGAAAACAACTTCAACACAACGGGGCCTAAAGGTGGAAATGCGTTTTGCTGAACAACTGTCCTGATGACTCCTATGCATATATCTCGTATGATCCTATGCACATAAAAGGAAGGAAACCTTTCACGGCATTGCATACAGCGGATATACATACAAAAGCCCCTTAGATCGACTTATGAGTTTCAGTCTGAGTGAGTCAACTCATGAGTGAGGTTTGCCGACAGCGTAGATAAATCAATTCCCCGCTTTCGGGATAACCGTACAGCTCTGTTCTCAAATTCTGTTCTCAAGATCTGCTGATCGACTCGCTTATTCATAACAAAAAAAAAAAGGAAATTGAGTGGCCATTCCACACTGTGAAGGTCGTTGACCAGCGAAACTGCTATGGTGGCATAAATTATGTTGGCATAGAGTTTTGTTGGTACGTAAGTATACATATTTTATTTCCTTTATTTGCAATACTGCCAGTATCTATTGAGACCATATATACGTATAATTATGTATGTGTCATATATGCGAAATACAAAGAAGTATAAAATGGCTTGTTGCCTTGTCTTTTTCTCTTTACTTTATCTCTGTCTGGTCACGCAAGTTATGATAGTCTTGTCGTCACTTTGATACAGCGCCAATGGCTCTGTAACGCGCCGGCTAGGTTCTTGGCTAGCGTCAAATCTTTACAAAACCGCTGACGCATCGTCGTGGGTACTTTGGGGTCACTGTAACACTGTAGACCCAACTGTTCGAGCACAAAAAACAGCAGCCACTTGCCATCTGGCAGCGACACGTCGACGTCGAAATCGCCCACCCCAACGACGGGCGTGTAGTCTGTGGACGAGAGCCACCAGAATGTGTCCCTCATCAAGTTCTCAATGTCGCGTTTGGAAGAGCCCGGTTGGATGTAGACAACCGCCACTTTGGCCATTAAACCGATCCTCGACGCGAGTGATAATGTGCGTTGACCTGGCCGTGGTCCAAAGGAGTGCATGAAACAAAACACCTTTGTTAGTAATTTGCGATTGAGCAAACTTCCGGCTTAATTAGCTGAATGAAAGTTGGAAGGACTAGAGTTTTATTCCAGCGGACAAACATAGGGCTGTCCGTTCCCCCCCCCCCTCCCGTAGAAGCCCATGTATTGACCGCAGCGGGGAATTTCACAATATTTACTACTTCACAGCGAACTACGTAATTATGAAAAGCAAATCAAACTCGGCGTAAGGTTAGGGTCGTCTTAGCGGCTAATTTTCATGTAATTTTATTCGGGATAGTATCAGTAAAACGAGTGTTACAGATGTTTTTTGTAACCAAACTCCCTCCGTATGTACCCATGTATTGACAGCAGTTGGGAATTCTGTAAGGTTTACAACGTCACTGTGAACTAAACAACTATTACTGTAAATGAAACTCGGCGTAATGATAGAGTCGTCTTAGCGGCCCATTTTGGTATAGTAGTTTTCAAGATATCTACATTAGATGTAGAGTTACAAAGCATTCGCGAGAAAGTTGGTATTGCCGCAAGGCGTTTTCTGTTCGGCGCCACGACTTTTCCCGAGGGTAGCCACAGAGAGCTTGGCCGTAAAAACATACAGGTAACGAAGTCATTGAAATTAGACATCAAAACAGAATTCGATTGGCAAAATCTCAATGTAAGGCTGATATAGCCAATAAACAGTAAGAGTGCGTCTTCAAGTTGACTTCGGCAAAAGGACGCTGATTTCGCGATGCCGCCATCGTGCTTGATACCAAGGTTCTCTCGTTTGACGTAGTGCCGCCATAGAAACAAGGCGACGGCGGTGACTCTGAAAGCTGCACTGATAAATTCCGCTCTTTAATATAGGTGATCCACAAGTGTCAAGCACGTAACAAAGAGCAATGTAAAAGAAGGAGCTAAAAAGGTATCCGAAATTCGCATAAAGCGAAAGAATAATCCACAACCTCAATTGAGAAATTCATGTCACACAGTGTGCAGGAGCTTCACGGAAAAAAGTACAGCTATAGTGTCACAGGAAGCAACATTCTGAATCCATTATGAATTCGATCAGCAGCCTGCAAATATGCTCTCATGCAAAGAGAAAGCGTGGAACGGTGATGGAACCGTGAAGGTCGGCATATTTCTTTCTTTTTTCTTCTTCTTTTATTTCTCTATGCGGGGGCGGCCGCATACGTGTTCTGAATTGCAGGGCACTCCACCATGTTCCACTCATATCAGTATACTGATGCTGGTCTGCGGGACCTTGAATAATCTAGCTTCGTCCCTGTTTTTTTTTTAACTTATGATATCATTCTTAAAAATGGTAATATATATAAAACGCACAACTTGAGTGCTCCAAGCCACTTTTAGTGTAAACATAATCGCAACAAATGCTGTCTGGCGTATGAACGCACACACCGTTCTCTGGATGCCTGTTAAAGCTATTGATGATTAAAATTATTCTATATGCCCCATCTGAGGCGTCCATTATATCCCATGTGATCTGTTGGGACGTTGATGTACAAGCTTTTTTGAGTTACTTGCTTGGAGCAATATCATACGAAGCCACCAAACACGTAGACCAGGACAGAATAGATGCTGTTCTTAGTGTATTCATGTGTTAGCTTCTTATGATATTGCTCCAAGCAAGTAACTCAAAAATTAAATTATATGGTTTTACGTGCAAAAACCACTTTCTGATTATGAGGCACGCCATAGGGGGGGTCTCGGAAAATTTCGACCACCTGGCGTTCTTTAACGTGCACCTAAATCTAAGTACACGGGTGTTTTTGCATTTTGCTCCCATCGAAATGCGGCCGCCGTGGCCGGGATTCGATCCCGCGACCTCGTGCTTAGCAGCGCAACACCACGGCCCCTAAGCAACCACGGCGGGTAACTAAAAAAACAAACGGCGAAGGAGCACCAAAGCACTTACAGGATCGCTGACTAGCTTTCTTAAAGGTTGCACGCAGAAGACGAAAATGACTACACATCATACGAGACAATGAAATAGTCAAAAATGATGTTATCCGCAGGAGATTGTAGGATTGCAAATACGTATCAGCCATGCCTACGATAGAGCACAGCGTTTTGAAGGCTTGTCGACTTGAAGGAGATTACAGAGCGAAGCATCACACAATGTTAAATTTTTGTGAGTGCAGATTGATTAACACTAACGCTGTAAAGAGAGATCAACAAGAGGAATAAATAAACCATGAGCCATTTCACTCTGTGAAAGTGGATGACCAGCGAAGCTGTGTAGCACATGACAAATCAAACAATACACGAAACCCTAGAGCATATAGCTATATTGCTAATATGATGTTTTCCGAAATACAGCTAGCAAACTTGTATTTTACGTTGACTAATATGCGTCTCACACGGTGCACTTTTGATCACGATCGAGCCTCATCAGGATCGAAGTTTTCGATTGCGGTTGGCTCCTTTGCGCAAGTTGCGAGAGGCAGCCAATCGTGGTCCAGAATTTTGATCTGAATCCGGCTCGATCGCGATCTGTTGTGACCGTGTGACACTGGTATAAGAGATTAATTCATCATATGACTTGATCTACTTTAAAAGCTCGATATGTGCAGTTGATAACTAGATATATTTATTTGAAAGAAAAGGGCGCTGAACCTTCTCGCTCTAACCCCCCCCAAAAAGCGATGTTTCCCTATACCTTAACGTCTTAATTTATTTATTTATTTATTTATTCATTCATTTATTTATTAAAGGCCTTAGTTTCACGACAGTCCATTGCGTTATCATTTCTGTGATCTTATGTCACCCTTTGTTAAAATGCTTCATTGCTTGGGAGGAATTGAATAGGTCGTACGTAATTGACCGAGTTAACTCCGTTGGAAAAACGTACTAGTAAGATCTTGATGAAGGCTAGTTGGTTCATACTTATAACTGAGGTTAAACAGCGCGAAAAAGACGAGGACACAAGGAAACAAATACCACAGACAATACCACAGCGCTTGTCTGTGGTATTTGCTTCCCTGTGTCCTCGTCTTTTTCGCGCTGTTTAACCTCAGTTCTACGAAAAACGTACAATACGGCCGTATATATGCGACTCCTTATAATAACTGGTTTTGTTCATGCCTATTACCAGCATTGACTATCATGGTTGAAAAAAGAAAACGAAGACAGAATCTGAAAAGAGACGAGGGGAATAATGTCATAGAAAGTAATGACGTATAATGGCAACGTGAGACACCAGGAAGTAAATGAGATCAGCTGTTATGATCTCAAACCATGAGCTGTATTTTATATAATTATTATTGGTCCTTCAGTACATTTCCTTCTGGAAAGTGCATTGCATCCCCTAGCACAAAAGAAAAGGAACACACACACAGAGCGCTTGCAAAATATCAGTGCTTTCGGCCGAAGAACGGTCAACTTATATACCCGTCTTTACTATTACTGCTCATATGAACTTGACTGAAACTCTACTGGCACTTCAACAGTATTGAGCTGCCCTCGGCTAAAACAATATCAGGTACACGTAACAATGTACAATGCGATCACAGCCTTAGGGCCTAGGCTAGGTTACGAACGAAAAAATTGCAGCGAGGGATTGTCAAAATTTGTAACTGTGCGTCGCTAGCAGCAAAAAACGGCTTTCTTTTTCGTCATAAGCAAAGTAAATGTAACATCATGACTGCATAGCGCGTGGCCGCCAATAAAAATCTATCTTCATTTCAAACTGCGAGCCTTCGAAAAGTGCGCGCTCAGAACGTCGGATGTATGGGATGCGAAGGACCCGAAAAAAATGCTTTTCGTGTGTGTCCAGGCTAAGCATCGCACTGGGTATAGTCGTAGGAAAGAACGGGAAAAAAAGCTTTCTCTCTATGGCTCACCGTTAAGCTATCAAGCGAAAGGCCCACCCAGCGATTCGAAGTAACGCGAACGAATTGGTCGTTGACAATCGCTGCACCTTCGCGCTTTACTGTGCAGGGCAATCATTGAATACGGCAGAACAAGAGTTACGACTGGCAGGGATGCCATTGAAAGTCATTTGCGTAAGCGCCTCAATAATAGATGTCTTTCTTTAGATCCTCGATAAATCCGCCCCACCCTGGCATAGGCCATATATGTGCTCGTGTGAAAGGTGCGAAAGTGCTTGATCTTTAGACATCCTGGTATTCACATATCTGCAATAGGCTGGCAAAGAGAGATGAGTGGCCTGTTGTCGGTAGGACGTCCCTCTTTACTTTTCAAGGGAGCCCGTAATGCCGAGCATCTAATAAAATGAGAAGAGTAAAAAAGACAGAAGGCCTACTGTACGAATGAAGACTTATGAAGACTTATAAGCGTGTCTGGGAAGTTCCAAGCCTGAATTACCGATAAAAATAAAGGAGTGTAACTAGCGTAAACAATGTATTTGGCTGAAGCATCTCATTTCGATGAATCACCTTTCTATTTTATTTACGTAAAGAATGAAAATTAAAGGGCCCAGAATGCAACCTTTTGGAGTACCAGTAATGACTTGCTTTTATCCTTCGATGGATTTATCCTTCGATATAGCAATGGGCGTGCCTGGAATTTGGCAGCATCGCTGCCGTGAGGTAGCATAGCACGTGTTATTGGTCACATGCCTGCTCCTACATTCGCTCGCTACGTGATGCCTGCTGTTGAAAGTATTTCCGGCATCCGCCGCCGTGACCATGAGTGGGACTGGCTAACACTTCCAGAGCTAAACATATACACATACTTAAGAAAGTGTAGCGGAGTACGGCTGCTGCTACAGATGAAACGTACAGCATTGCATATGTAATGCAGAAGATGTGCTTCGGCTCTCCATCTGCGGCAAGTTATCCTTTAGACCATTTTCACCTCCTTTCTTATCGATAATCTCCACATATTAATTAAAAGAACGTTACTTTTTCAATGCTTTCCTCGTCTTCATTGCCTGTCGACTTCGTGTGGCTTCAACAATAAAATAATCCATCCTGTATTAGCAATTTTTTTCGCGCCGACCATGTCAAAATACCTTTTTTTTCATATTAAAACGTCCACACACGAGCGTGCGAGAGTGAACGAATTTTATTCGAACAGAGGCTCTTTACTGGCTCGGCAGTATGCGCATGTAACGTGCGCGTTAGACAAAAGACATGTGCCAATGACGCTGCATCAGACATGACAATTTTTCGAAGAGAAAGCTCAGATTTCTACGTAAGGACATCAAGTGAGATATTGTGAAGAGAATTTTCATCACAAAAATTTGTGCCTCGCAGAAAATCGCACCTGCACACGGTTCGTCACACGCTCATTAATTTTTTTCGTGAGGCTAGTGTAACAGAGGATCATTCATGAGCTCCACTCTGCTATCAGATTAGCGCCGAATTATACATTACGAGTTTAGCCATGCTGGGGGTGCGTGTTTGTGACAAAGTATTAATCCACAGCGAGCAACAACTTGGGGATGAATATGTTGGTATACGATATTCCTTATAAAAGAAAACAATATAAACTAACCTATTGGTATGTCTATCATCAGATGTATTGTACAAAAGTATCTCATAAATGCAGGAATTATAACGGCAATTTGTAAATTTGAGCACATTTCGAGCAGAGTTTTCTGCGCACAATGTATTCGTCACATAGCCTGAAACATCTGTGCAGCACTCATTTGCATAGATCGCATAGCGGTTTAAAAGAATTATTCGAAATTTATCTTTTAAGGCTTGCTATGAGTCATCATGTAGCGGCGCGCCGTACGGACACGCACAAGGAAAGACAACACAAGCGCTGCTTTTTGTCCGGTTCAACACGATGCGCTGCTACCTGTTGAATACCTGCTGCAGTAGCCTATAGTGGGGGCTGGTGACGGACGCAATGTAATCCACGTTGGCATGGATCCCGTCGGTCGCGTGGTCGTGGTCTCCACGGTTCGCGTGCGTGTTTGGCTATGCGAGTGCGGATTAAGCTGGTCATACAAAAAAAGAAAACGCGTTGTGGGAGTGTGTGACCTTTTCACCTGTGTCATGGGGCCCCACCAAGTTTTCGAAAAGAAGAAGCGTCCTCCCGGGAACAAGCATACTGGCGACGCTGCAAAACTCGGTGCAGAACACGAAGTTAAATGAGCGTTACTGCGATGCCCGACGGCAAAAGTATCTGCAATGGGAGATGAACGCCAACAGTAACTTGTACGAAGTAGGAAATTAAGTAAAATTGTACGCATAAATATCTGTCTCTACATAGAAATTATCTCGAACGTTTTAGCAAGGCATTGTCGCCCATCCTTATTGTGCTCCACTATGCGCTCTGTCATGAGCACATTGCACGTGTTAAGATAAAAAAAGATTAACGAACTGACATGGATGTATCGTGGCCTTTCGCTTGGGATTAAAATTATGCGGAGACACGGGCCTGCCAAAATTACCAGAATTATTTGTATATTATCCAATACTGCGTCAACAATATATACGCCACTGTTATGGAAAAAGAAAGTAACAAGCATGACTGCGAAGCATTCTTGCGTAAGTCTAGCCTCTTTCAGCGTGAACGGTTTGATTGCCACTTCAAGAAGAGAAAGAGAGCAATAATAAATGAATAAGGCAAAGCTGTGCCAGAAATTTGAGCCAACATTTGAATTCTTGTATGCATCAATATCTTTGTACCGATTGTATTTTGTGATAAATTGTACTATATGCCCACCTCACCCTATGCCTCTTCGTAGGCCTGTGAGTTCATTCTAAATGTAAATAAATAAATAAATAATGACACATCTTAAAGGTTTATGTATATTGCATTCAATGTGCGTGTGACATTTGCACTAATTTCGTGTCTGCAGCCAAAAATATTTTGGTAATTGGTTTCCTATTGTAGCTACTCGTAATTACATGTCCCGTACAACTTTCCTTAGGAAGCACTGCATATTATATGCAGCAGAAAGCGATGTCGTTTATTGCGCTGTGATAACGTGCCCAATGGTCTGTTCTCAAAATTGTAAAGATGGCTTCCTCGCCCAGTCTCTGTCAAAGTATTGACGGCGTAGTCATTTTTGCAGAACAGCGCGTACGAACACCATTCGCTTTTCAGACGAGATGAAAATTGCAGACAGGATCGTCGTGATGAAATGCAGCGCAAGAGAAGCCGCATCATGTGCAGCTATCACGCCTTAATTTGATTCATGAGCGGTACCGCCACTATTTGGGCGCGTATATGCTACGCAGGAAAAGGCGCTTGCGAATTAGGAAAGTGATCGTCTTCACTAAGGAAAAAAAGAAGAATACAGACGATTTGAGAAATTCTCTATAGAAATGATATCAGTACCTCCGTATTCGTAAAACAACTTTGCTTTTCAGAGCCGCGACAGCACGGTTCTCTTGGTTCTTCAAGCGGCTAACAGAATGCGCGGCGAATACAGGTAATAATCATTACTTTACGAAGAAAAACAAAAATCGGCTACAGGTGCAGTCATTTCCGGGCCCTGTGAAGGCGGGAATCATGCCAGAACACAAAGGTACGTGGAACAACGTGGAATATGTGGTCCTAGACAATAACATAGGCAGGAAACCTGGCAGTGTAAAAAAATTACGTTTCTTTTTTTATATTCCTTCAGTTACGTCCCTATTTGTTCTCCAATATATTGGCACTAAGAAGAAAAAACAGCTGCAGAGATTCCGAGAAGTGTCTACTAATGCCTAAGCATTCTTTGGTTCAGCTGTTACTTTGTTTTTGATCACTTTTGCTTACTTCCTTTCCCTAGCTTATGCTGCGCGTCTACCCATGGCCTTTGCGGTGGCAAAGAATCCTTAAATTTTAGTAGACAATCGTCAGGTTTTCTCGCTGCATCCGGCCCCTTCAGTGCAATCATACCAATTGAGCTGGAAGGCTGGGTACACTCTTACAGAAAATTACACTCTTTCGGTCGTCTCTTGCCACACAACAACAACCGTCATCTGTCTTGTCCGCATTTCCTTTCTTTAACGCGGCGAGCCCGGTGCTTCCAAGTCACGAACGACATGCGCGTTATCAGCATGACAAACATTCTCGACAGGAAAGTAGCGGGCGCGGCGTTTTCAAGAAAGGAAAGCAAGCAAGGCAAATGGCAATTATTGCTGTGCGGCAAATATACACCCCAAAGGGTGTACATTTGTCTAAGAGTGCATGAGCGCGCCTCGACAGAGCAGAGCGGTGGAAAGGTAACACGAGCTGCTGCAGTAGAGTGTGAGGCATTGAGTGCGGGGAAAGTGCACCCCAAATTTTAAGTTGGCCCACCCCTAAATTTGAATTTCCACCCACCCTCACACTCTTAAAAAAGTTACACACTTTGGGGCTTATCTTGTCCCAGAACAATAATCGTCATCTGTCTTGCCCACGTTTCCTTTCTTTAACGCTGCGAGCGCGGTACTTCCCAGTGACGAACGGCTTGCTCGTTATCAGTGTGACACAGCATTCTCAACAGGAGAGTAGCAAGCGCCAAGTTTTCAAGAAAAGAAACGCAAGCAAGGCAGATGACGATTATTGCTGTGGGACAAGTATACACCCCAGAGGGTGCAACCGTTTTAAGAGTGCAAATTTAAGTTCACACACCCGCAGGTTTTAACTTGGCCCATCTCAAAATTTAAGTTGGCTCACCCTCAAGTTTAAAATCGCCCACCTCCAAATTTAGGTTCGCCCAGTCCCAAATTTAAGTTGGGCCACACTCAAATTTCAAGTTGGCCCACTCATTAATTTGTGTTGGCCCACCCTCAGATTTCAGATGGCCCATTCGCACATTTCAACTTGGGCCATGTCTAAATTTCAAGTTCACCCACCCCCGAATTTCAACTTGGCCTACCCTCGAATTTCAAGTTGTCCCTCTTTCAAACTCTTAAGTTGGTCGACCCCCAAATTTATGTTAGCCCACCCCCAAATTTCAAAGTTGGCCCGGCACTGAATTTCAGTTGGCTCACCTCCAAATTTCAAGTTTAGACAACGCGGAATTTCAAGTTGACCCACCCGCGAGTTTGATTTGGTCCAACCCTGCTATAAGCTTCCCCATGCATATGTATGAGTACTTATTTTATTTTTGCTTTACATTTTTTCTTATCACTTAACAGCTACGAGTCATTTACACTATCATAATTTACATACACATTTACGCCATCATAACAATTACATGTCGGAAGTTTTCAAATTACGCATTTTTCTGTGGATACTAGGCATTACACTTTTCGCGTGACGGGGCTGGGGAGCTCGCCAAAGAAAGCTTACGCACTAATAAAGTCGAGACGTACCAAAAGCCCAGCATGTAAGGGGGCTATTTTCTTCCCCTTTGGATTTATTATATTTAAAGTCATTGCTAAGCGGCCGGTATTTAGATTAAGGTACATCGTGCCTAAAGAGAAGAAATCCCTTCGCCAGAAAGAAATGCGCAGCGTTTATTGGAAGTGCACAGGTGATCGAAACTAAGTATTTGGTACATGCCGCAATTTCCACATTATGGTATGCCTGATTAGATATATTAGTTTGACATCGTTTTTTATGTAACTCGGGTATCATCATTTTAATGAGTGAGTATGCTAAAAGACCTAAATCAAGCAACTCATCGTTTAAACCCACTGACCAACACCAGGACGGTCCCTTAATATTTCATGCCTATTATACAATGAGGCTAATGGATATATATAATCTGCGTTACAGCTAAATATACAATGAACAAAACCTAAGAGAGAGAGAGAGAGAGAGAAAGGCAAAGGAAAGACAGCGAGGTTAACCAGAGATTATCTCCGGTTGGCTACCCTGTACTGGGGGAGGGGCAAGGGGATGCGATAGGTGAGAGAGAGAAGGATTTAAAAAAAAACTACACACACACGCACGTACACACACTGTTTCTGCGGGCACTGTCACGTAGCCCGCAAAGGCGTTCCTAGTGTTATGCAGTGCACCGTACAATCCTGCGTCACACAGTGAAGTCACAATCTGTCATAAAGTCCAGTGTCTTTTAAATACCGCAGCAGCGCCTTCATAGCCGATCGCGCTGATGTTCGCGTAGGCCAGTATCCAAGGATCTTGTTTTCTGTCTATGGGCGCTTGTCCAGTTTGTCTAGGGTGGCTGAGAGGACTGCTCTTTGCGGCTTGAAACGAGAGCACTCACAAAGAAGGTGTGCGATTGTCCCATTGCACCCGCCATTCGGATAAGAAAGGAGTACGCATTTGAGAATGCTAATCCAAGCCATAGACGAACTAGAAGGGTATAGTCGCGTCGTTGAAGCTCGGGCGGAATACGGAGTTGTAAATTAGGGTCCAGGATATGAAGTCGTGCACTTGTGAAATCGGATGAATTCCACTGAGCTAATGTCAGATCGTTTGCCAGTACGGCAAGCTTTTTCGCTGCGTCGGCTCTCGAAAGAGGAATGGCAACGCAGCTGACGCCGTCATGGGCAGATCGGGCAGCTGCGTCTGCTCGATCATTGCCGTGTATGCCACAGTGACTAGGCAACCACTGATATATGATATCGTGTCCTTCGTCAACTATGCGATGGTGTACTTCTCTGATCTCTGCGACGAGCTGTTCATGTGATCCATGGCGCAGTGCTGAGAGTACACTCTGTAGGGCTGCCTTGGAATCACAGAAGACTGACCATGCACGGGGTGGTTCCTCCTGAATGAAATGAAGAGCCGCACGCAAGGCTACCAGTTCAGCAGCTGTCGTTGATGATACATGCGACGTTTTTAGCTGTATTTCGACAGATCTTGTTGGTATCACCACAGCAGCAGCTGAACTTGCAGATGTGACTGAGCCGTCGATGTAAACGTGTACGCGGCCACTGTGCACCTCATGTAAAAGTTCTAATCTGGCCTGCTTTAGGGCAAACGACGGCATGTTAGCCTTTTTAGTGATTCCTGGGATGGTGAGGCGTACCTCAGGTCTGTGCAGGCCCCATAAAAGTGAGGATGGTCTTGCTGCAGGCATGTAGTTCAATGGCAATGAGGTGCGATTGGCAACAATCATACGACTGATAGTTGCGTGTGGCCTTTCTGCGGGTAGAGCGGCAAGGTGGTGAGAAGGTAGTCGGGCAACGTGGCGAATATGCGCTCTGAGAGCGTCGGTTACCAAGTACGTTGATATTGGGTGATCTCGAGCTATGACAACCGTTGCCGCTGTTGACGCACACCTCGGAAGACCGAGACACGTCCTTAGGGCTTGAGCTTGTAGTCCCTGGAGTACACGCTGGTTTGTTTTGTAGGTGTTACCAAGCACAGGGGGCTGTATCTTGCGAAACCGAGGAAGAAGGCGTTATAAAGCTGCAGCATTGATCGCACCGATGTGCCCCATGACTTTCCGCCGAGAAATTTGAGGAGATGTATTATTGTCAGCAACCTTTTCCTTAGGTACGAAACGTGCGGGCTCCATGATAGGTCGCGGTTGATAATTACCCCTAAAAAGCGGTGTTTACGTGCATTTGCAACTGCTTGTCCGTTAACCCTTACAGAATAACGCTTCATTGCCTTCCGAGTGAAGGTAACAAGGCAGCATTTCTCTGAAGACAGTCTAAGTTCTGTTTTCGCAAGTACAGTGATGTTAAGGTAGCTGCCTTTTGTAGCCGTGCTCGTACCTGCAGTCGTGTTACAGCAGACGCCCAAATGCAGATGTTGTCGGCATAGATTGATACTTTAACTGTGTTGGGCAAGCATCTGACTAGGCTAACGAGCACTAGGTTGAATAGCGTCGGGCTCAACACTCCGCCTTGCGGTACTCCACGGAACGTTTGGTGTTGAGTCGTGGCGCCTTCCTCGGTCATCACGAAGAAATGCCTGTCGGTCAAATAACTGCACAGCCACTGAAAAGTGCGGCCACCGATTCCTGCTTTAATCAGAGCCTCTATAATGGCATAATGTGCTATATTATCATAGGCGCCTTTTATGTCAAGGAATAATGCCGCAGTGAGTCGTTCCATCCGTTTTTGATGTTGAACATACGTGACCAAATCGATGACATTATCTATGGATGAGAGCCCACGCCGGAAGCCAGCCATAGCATCTGGGTACACGTTGTAACTTTCCAGGTACCATTCCAGGCAAGTCAAAATCATTCTTTCCATTATTTTCCCTATGCAACTGGCCAGAGCGATGGGGCGGTACGATGACAAATCTAACGGTGATTTGCCAGGTTTGAGAAGCGGAACCAAGCGGCTGCATTTCCATTCACGTGGAGCCATACCATTGCGCCAAGACTCGTTGTAAAGGTTTAGCAGCATGAGTCGTGCTTTCTGCCCAAGATTGGCGAGCGCCGCATAGGTAACGCCGTCCGGCCCAGGTGACGAAGAGCGCCTGCAAGTCGCTAGTGCCGCTTCAAGCTCCTCCACCGAAAACATTACATCCATGCGGGGATCCCGTGGCACAGGAGTGGCACATGGTGTAAGGGCACGTTGAGGCTGCGAGCTGGCAAGTCTTGAGCGAAATTCTTCGGCAATGTCTATTTCGCTGCGACCTTGTTGCAAAGCGAGGGACTTAAAAGGAACACGCTGTTGTGGTGATACGCGAAGTCCACGCACAGTTCGCCATATCTGAGATAGTCGCTGACGTGGATCCAACGACTCACAGTAACGTTTCCATCTTTGAGATGGAAGTGCATCAATGCGGCGTTGAATCTTCTTTTGCATCCACCTTGCCTCTCTGAGATCATGGATGGATTTGGTTCTCCTGTATCTTCTTTCAGCCCGCCGGCGAACTGCTCGTAGTCGCTGCAGTTCGGCTTCAAATTCTTCGTATTTCGGGAAAGGCTGAAAAGCACGCGTAGTACCTTGCATGGCTTTTTGAATTTCGTTTTCCAGACTTGAATGGTTCCCTTGCTGACATACTTCCTCCATGTGCGACCGAAACGCCGACCAGTCAATTCTTCGGAGTGTCGTGGAGGGGCATTTAGATAGTCCCTTGATCTTCAGGTACGTCGGAATGTGGTCGCTTCCACGGGATTCGATGTCTGGAGACTATTGCTGGTTTCTTTCAAGACGCCGAGAAACTAGGGTCAAGTCTAGGCAGCTGCTGTATGTAAGCCCGCGTAAATATGTTGGACTACCATCGTTGAGGCAGTAAAGGTCATGCTGTGTGGCAAAGGATGCTAGTCTCCTTCTCCTGGAGTCCATCTTCAAACTCCCCCAAAGCGGATGGTGGGCATTAAAATCTCCGGTGAGAATCGTAGGGTAGGGTGTCGCTGATAGCACGTCGTGCAGTCGCTTAGAGTCGAAGCGGCGTGAAGGAGCACGGTAAACAGCGACGAGTGTGAACGTAAGCTTGTTCGTTTTCACAATTAAAGAAACGTAGTGGTTGTCGTCGTGAGGCGGGACTGGGTGCAACACGTATGTCAGATCACATCTAATATATACAATTACCTTGCTCACATCACCACAGGTAGAGGACATGAATGCCTCATAGCCAGAAATGCGTATAACATTCTGCACGTTCGGTTCGCAAATCACAAGTATGGGAAATCGGTTTTCGAAAACGTAGTGTCTAAAATCAGAAATTCTCGATTTGAGACCACGGGCATTCCACTGCAATAGAGATGCTTTTTTGACTTCCTTGTGGAAGGGCAGCGAGGGGCGCGCCATGGTGCTATGCAATGCTTTCAAGCACTGGAGTCAGCGCGTCCAGCACTTGCAGTGCGCTACGAGCAGCCGGAGTGTCCATGTTTGTCAGTAGTAGACGCATGACATTCGTGAGGGATTTGAGCATAGCAATCACTTGTGAATCCTTGTCTCGCATTTGGTCAACTGAAGTGACATTTGACGTTAAGTGGCGAGTCATGTGCTGTGGCTCTGGCGCGTGGAATGCCTTCGGCAGTGCTGGCCACACCTCACTTGATGAAGCAGGAATATCAGGGCCGCTTTTATCGTTGACGTTCGTGCTCTTACTGGAGACAGATGGAACAGGAGGCGGCGTTGCCGGACGAGACTTTTCCCTTGAACCCAAAGAGGATTTCGTAGACTTTCGTTTCCGGGAGCGGTGTCACCTTATCGCTGCAGAAGCATCTCTGTGTGATGATCCGTCTCTGGCCATTTTTTCGCAAGATTTTCTGCTCTTTCTTTAGGCGTGGACAGTCTTTTTAGGATGCGGCGTGTGGGCCTCGACAATTAGGGCACTTGAGCTCTGTTGCACGGCAAGCGTCCGTGTCGTGTTGTTCGGAACATCGTGGGCATGTCGCTGTATTTCGGCAGACAGCGCTCACATGTCCAATTCTTTGACACCTTCTGCACTGAAGTGGTTTGGGTACGAAAGGTCGTACCACATGCCGAAAGTGTCCGACCTTTACATGTGACAGTAGGCAGTCACCTTTAAACACGAGCCTTACACAGGTCGACTTGCCGAGGCGCCGAGCTTGTAGTAAGGCAACACCATCTGTGGCAGGTTTGATTAAAATTGGCAGGTCGCTGTCGCTAATCGATGTGTCATTATCATAAACATCACCAGCCGTGGTTTCGTTGTCCTGCGGAATGAGGTAGTGGACGTTGATGTTGCCCAGGAGCTTTACTGCCATCAAAGCATTGATTGCACTTTGGTTGTGGACATCAATAGCCAGGACGTTCTTTGGAGTAATAATTCTGATATCCTTGATTTTTCCTGGGACAAGAACCACCAGAGAAACGGAAATCGCTTGTCTATCAAGGCGGTTGAGGTTGTCGGCAGGTGTGTCCGGCACAAAAACAATTGTGTGCGCAGATGGCCTTCGCTGTGGCATGACGGTAGACTTACTTCACGAAGACCATCCGCTGATGTTTCTACTCTTGGCCTTGCGATGTACCACTCTTTCGAAACCTTCGTCATCTGAGGCGTCATCGCTTGAGCAGGAGTACAGCACAGTGTCCTCGCTGTCAGCTTGACTAGGAGGTCAATTTCTCTTCCTCGGGCCGGTACCTGCCGAAGCAGTCACGTCGCGTCGGCATTCTGCCGACTCTATTTTCATTGCCGTGGCAATGAGAGCGGCGTCACCCAGTAAAACACGGGAAAAAGCCGAAAATACTGCAGCGCGAAGGAACAGTGGTCTCTACGAGAATCACTTCGTCTTCCAACAAAACTTAAACGTGTCATCTAATAAAACCTAAACGTGTCAGATGGGATTTAGACACGAAGTTATTGGTACAGCAGCCAGTTATGCTTGATACCGCTTGCTTTAAACACGCCTGTTATAAGCTAAATACGCCTTCACATTGATTAACTCTTTAGTATTCATTAGTGGAGGAACAGATTGTTATTCTGCATACGAAGCAAGAAATATAGGTGACCTTTAACGAGAAAGAGAACTCCAAAGTTCGGTCTGTTTCTACGTATAATATCTAGACGTTATTTTTCGTATATCTAGTACAATGAATATGATGTGTTTATATTTTTTAAACAACCCAAGTTAGTTTCATTCGACGAGAAGGCATAAATAGCGATATTCTATTGAAAATTCCGCAAAGACTGTACGGATCGCTGCAGAGCGTCCCGAAAGCCGGTGATTGTTTTACCGTGTAGTTCTCTTTCTTGAGCCTGATTTCTGGGAAACATAAATGTCGAGTTGAACACGGGAGTAACAGCAGAAATGCGTAATAACCCGACGACTTGCGAGATCTAAATCATTCGTGGAAAATGTGCCGACATCAAAGTGGGCCTATGGCTTCCGAGCAATGGATATTTATTGGTCTGACTGTCTTCTATCAAACCTCCCAGAAGCCTTGACATGATGAAAAAATAGAAACGGGAAACGACATTGCGAAGTTAAAAAAATAAATAAAATAGGAATTGCACTTACATTTAACAAAAGTGAGTAAAAGAAAGGAACATAACACAGCTCTGCTGCTTTATGTTCCTAGTCTCCGAGTGCCTGGGGTTTGAATGTGCAGAAAAAGAGGCACAGGGTAGAAAAGGGAGAGCTTCCACGAGCTGCTTTCATGAGCGATATGAATTGGAGGAAGCATGTAATTTTCGGCGAGAAACCTTGGAAAGAACTTTCGTTCCTGCTTACATAGCGCTCTTCTGTGACTTTATAGCCCGTAGCACATCTAGGCACCAAACTTATCTCGAAGGTGGGAGTGCTGGGGAGCATAGTCTGGGCGTGACGGAAATGGGATTGCTCTCTGCGTGTGGGGATCACCACCATCATCATCATCAGCCTGGTTACGTCCACTACAGGGCAAAGGCCTCTCCCATACTTCTCCAACTGCCCCGCTCATGTGCTAATTGTGGCCATGTCGTCCCTGCAAACTTCTTAATCTCATCCGCCCACCCAACTTTCTGCCGCCCCCTGCTACGCTTCCCTTCCCTTGGAATCCAGTCCGTGACCCTTAATGACCATCGGTTATCTTCCCTCCTCATTACATGTCCTGCCCATGCCCATTTCTTTCTCTTGATTTTAACTAAGATGTCATTAACTCGCGTTTGTTCCCTCGCCCAATCTGCTCTTTTCTTATCCCTTAACGTTACACCCATCATTCTTCTTTCCATAGCCCGTTGCGTCGTCCTCAATTTGAGTAGAACCCTTTTCGTAAGCCTCCAGGTTTGTGCCCCGTAGGTGAGTACTGGTAAGACACAGCTATTATACACTTTTTCAACTCAGACTGACCCATGAGTACCACTGCTACAAGGCAAGTGGGTTGAGGGCAGACATCCGCGTGAAGTCTGGATATAACCCACGTTTATTTCTCTTTAGGAAATGTTGACTTCCTGCCTAATCAACGACGACCAGTACCACAGAACTACGTTACTAAAAACCTGAAACTGAAAAGCGGGGGCGCACAATGTGTTCTTACATGTACGAATGAACTAAGACAACTCTGGCACCTTAAGAACAGTATAGAGCATAAATGAGTGCATTGCTCGAACATAAATAGTTTTGTCTACCAACGAATGTCAGTCATAAATATGAAGCACCTTTTCGGCTATGAATGTCAAATACTACCGTTAGTTGTTTATCCAGCAATAAACTTACCTTCACGTATTAAACCTTAGTGACACTCAGCTCAGTTCTGGTAAAAATAGCGGTACTATCCATGGCATGTACTTGTCGAAACTCAAATTTTTCTCTTGCTCGTTTAAATGTCCCATTCTGTTGTAGACGCACGTGGTTGTAATGAGATTGAGAACAGGGTGAAATAATTTGGGTCCATAAATTATGTGAAATGGCACATAATACCACATACGTAAATACCACATACGTAAATACCACATAAATTAACAATTTAATTGACCTTTGGTGAAGCCGGAAACTGGGGGGGGGGGGGGGGTAATAGTTTCTTAAAGAAGCCTTCGTCACCCACTTGTGTTTCGCATGTGGATGCTATTGACCCTATAGTCTGTTTTACATAGAGGACAAATCGCACATGAGAGCGTACAACGTCTCTCTGTCGACCACTGCTCTTGCTTTTAGGGGAGTTATTCCTGGCGGACTGCTTACTGAAAGTAATGCATTCTGTTAAAATGGCTGACTACTTCATCCGCGCGGGTACAAATACTGCAGCGCTCAAAGCTGCGACTACGGAGGATGTATACATATACGCACTGCGACGAGCGCATGTGTGTCTTATTTCACGATGCCTTTGAGAGAGCCTGGCCCTCGAAGTAATATAAATATATAACTGGGAAAATGTGCAGTGCCTGGCGTGAATTCCTCTTAGATATTGACCTCAAATACTTATGTAAATATCATAAACAGAATGTAAAAGGTGGCTTTGCCCATTTTACCTGCTACTTGTGATACCTAACAGTCACTTTTGCTTTTTGGTGTCTATACCGTTTTCATGTTATGTTACTCCACCACAGTGCGCATGCTCATGCTATCATCTGTGTTGGAGTGTTCGCAGTACCGATAAACTCACGACGAAATATAGCAATGGACCGGGAAGCAAGTAGCAGTGGAAAACAAATATAACATCTCATAGCTGCACAACATTCATTCCACATTCTGTAGCAACGACGTTGTCTCTGCCTGTTTATCTTGTCTATTTCATGTACCGACAGTGATTTACGCGTAGAGGCCGTAAAGATGTGCTGGTGATCCACACATTAGTTGAACGTGCCTCTCTGACAGTAATCTTGTGCTCTCTGACTAATATTGCGCTCTGTATATAGTCTTACTATATATATATATATATATATATGTCTGTGCTGTATATGCACACTCAGCATATACAGCACAGGCAACATATATATTGTGCTCAGTATATAGTCAGACAACGCAAAATTACTGGCAGAGAGGCACGTTCAACTAACCTGTTGATCACCAGCACATCTTTACGGCCTCTACGCGTAAGTCACCGTCAGCGGATGAGATAGAAAAGATAAACAAGTAGAGACAACGTCATTACTACAGAATGTGGAACGAATGTTGTGAAGCTATAAGGGAGATATTATTTTGCTCTCCGCTGCCAATTGCTTCGTGGTCCATTGTCACATTTTGTCGTGAGTATATCGATACTGCGCACACTCCAACACAGATAATAGCATAATTATGCGCACTGTGGTGGAGTAATATAACATGTAAACGTCATAAACACCAAAAAGCGAGAGTCACTGTAAGGTATCACAAGTGGTAGTTAAAATTCTCAAAGCCACCTTTTACATTCTGTTTATGATATTTACATAAGTTTTTCGAGGTCAATATCTAAGAGGAATTCACGCCAGTCGCTACACGTTTTCCCAGCTATATATTTATATCATCTCAAGGACCAGGCTCTCTCAAAGGCATCGTGAAATAAGACACACATGCACACGTTACAGTGCGTATTTGTATACATCCTCTGTCATTGCATCTTTGAGCGCTGCAGTATTTGTACCCGCGCGGATGAACTAGTCAGCCATTTTAACAGGATGCATTCCTTGCTTCCAATTTTGGGAGCGCACATCCTGCTTGCAGCGAGAGTGGTATCGCATTCATCATTCCCTTCAGTGAAAGCGAAAGTGAGTAACCGATGTCAGGAAAACAGCCTAACAATTTTTTCATATACACAGGCGAGACGTACATATAGTGCACACCATAATTTACCTTTTATACGTGAGCGACTACTGCACATAGTATCAACCATGTTACACGAGGTGCCACATACTCCATGTTTGTTGCGAGAATGGACGTGCACATGCAAATCTTACGATTTCACTAGGAAAAGAGTGTCGTATAGCTTTACACGTAACGTCAATGGTATCGCCGCAATGATTAATTTTATACTGTGTTGTGTTAAAGTTACTCTGCTCTCGCTTTGTCTTGAAAGGTGAATCTGGTATTTGGATTTGGATAGATTCTATGAGCAGCTAAAGGGGGAAAAATGAACTGAGGTGTGAAAAAGGATTAGTGGTTATTGCATTTCTTCTCTTAGCTGTAGCAGCTGGAATGTATGTTTTTCAAATATTGAACTACAAGATATTGCTTATTCCTGGAATTATCATTGTATTTTTTATTGTTATGTGCTGTTTTGTGTACCGCATGTAAGCCGGCTCACCAATCTGTATCCCTTGAAATATAAATTTTTCTGCTACATGAACGGAACGGCCGCTTCGCCTAATCTGCTCTAGGAATATGCTGTAAGTTTCTCTCAAAAAGATCTATAAGCCTACTGCTACCAGAGTTCAGGACGTTGTGAACCGAGGTGACCATTTCCATCATAGGTGCCATGCTACTGCTCCGCTTGTTCGTCCACTTACTTCACAGAAAAATTCGTAAGGGTAGAAAAACCGTGGTTGTTCTACGTATACGCACGTTTAAGAGAACACAATTCCACCAGGCTACTTGAACTCCAGATTCATATCAGGAAGAAGTGGAGTGAAAAATGTGAAAACGTCTCTTCAGCACGGATATCATGCAGAGTGTAGAACAGTGACATAGTGGCAGGCCTGCTGGCAATTGCGACCCACTTAGGTATTTCCTTTTGTGCTTCCATTCATTCTTCGCGTCTCTGCCACTTCTCCACGCGTGCCATTCGAGAACTCCGGAAGCAGACTACTCAGAAAAGATCGGCTGATGGGGCACTGGAGTCGAGTACCCGGCCCTCCCGCGATAATGAAACGGCGTTACTGGCACCTGGAGGGACAGATAACTTAATTAGGAAGCCAATTAGAAACAAAGTCAAGAGCACGGCCCACCAAATTACCGGAGGTGCTGAGGTAGTGGATGATAAAGAATGTCTTTTTATGTGGGAGTAAAGGTCGCACAGCTCTCGCACTTTTAACGTCGTGAACGTCGTCATATTCCGCTAGAAAATGAATCGCCCAGTCTATGTTGAGTGTGATGACCTCTTGCAAGAAAGCGTATTTAATCACGCGCAGGCTTTAGTGTTTCGACATCATAAATTAGTATTCAATTATTAGTAATTTCTGCATGTCCTCTCTTGAGTGCCCATCTAAACATATGAAAACGACCTGTTTTTGCAGTAGACTGGTGACGCGTTTTTTAGTATACCGTAGGAGCACCGTTTTGAATTCACGGAAATCAGTTGCACTAAGTTAAACTTGAATTCTGTGGTTCGATACCGTAGAACAGCTTGCTATTTTCTGCCTGTCTCTGCACTCACTTCAATTATTCGGTCACAAATGGTAGCACAGATACGTGTTGCGTCGTGCGCTTACTGCACTGGCGCTCGGAGAACGCCACATAGGGCGCCACGAAGTGGCTAAAGTCCTCTCTAAGATCGTGGTTTTCTGAGTATGTCGTTCAATTCCGCGACAGCGCATTCAGAAATACGTGGCGAGTGGCTCGTTCAAAGCTTAATTTTCTACGAATAACTGTCAATTGAGCGTGATAGCGCTAGAGGGTCCGTGTCGCGGAATATATGGTGTCGACATCCGGTGCTGGCGTCGTGTAAGCGAAAGTTCTCGCTTATATTTACGTATGTGTATATCCCATGCCTTGCTGTATGACATGCAGTATATGCAGGTTATATTGCCGCACCATTCTATCACTAAAGTTGCTCATACCTTGTCTTACATTCTTGGCAAAGTCATTCCTCGGAATCGTGAGAATGCCAGTCCACAAATATGAAAAAAAAAACACCGACAGTGCATGCCTTTTATCTGAAATCTTCTCACTGAAATATTAAAGGTGTGAAATAATAACAGAAACCTGAAAATGCAGGCGACTTGGCCCACAGGATTGATTGGGACAACGCCAAGATATTAGAAAAAGAAACAAATTTGGCTTCAAGACACCATTTGGAATCCCTCCTAATCCAAATGACAGATAGCACCCTGAACCCGAATGACGGAACCCCCCCCCCCCTACACACACACATCTACACGCGCTGCTTACGTCATATTTTAAAGCCGTATAAACATTGTATCGCACGTCCTTGATTTCACTGTGAACAAGGCTCCCGTCAGGGGAGCCGAAACGTCTTTTCTTGTATTCTTTCAGGGGTCGGGGTCCTTCTTTTTGCCCTTCTTCAAACCTGACAATCGTGGGATTTCTTCGCATGGCAATGCACCTTCTCCAGGATCCGCCAACGCAAGAGGCAGCGTTTCTGCAAGAAAGCTCGCCTTCATGCATAGCGTTCGCCGGAAGCGTTTCCTCGTAAACATTACGGTTACATAAGCTGTAGGTGCCGGGAAGCGTGAGAGCCAGTCAGGGATCTTTGAATGCAGTCGCATTCCACTGTTAAAGGCGAAGCTTAATTGCCCTCCTAATTTTTGTCCGAGTCAAAGCGTACGTGCATGAACGGAAGAAGCGCTGCCCTAGCTGCCAGCTCCGCTAGCTCTTTTGATTAAACGAACGATGGCATTAGTTTTTAAGGTACTGCATAGAACTAGTAACGCAGAGTCATTACTGGGCAGCTTAGAAAACTCATTCGCCCAGAGCAAAACAGAAGTGCTAAAACTGTTTTCCAAGAGCTTCGTCACCATAACGTTTAATTATTTATGGTTAGGAAAAACAAATTTTCTTCGGCTATTACTTGTTGGTAAAAACATCAACGATTGCATTCGGTGGCATAAGCGCTATAGATACATAATATGCAAGTAATGTGAAGTGTTTCACGGTGCTGTGCAATTTCGTGTTTATTGCTGCGACCGTACTGCGCGCAGAGGAGGTGGCGTCCTATTGGCAATTTCAAATGACGTCCTGTCTTGGCTTGTCTGCGACCATCTAGAGGCTGTCTGGGTTTCCGTAACTCTTGGTCACCAAAATTCATCATAGGCGCGTGCTATCGCTCGCCCTCTTCACAGCCTGCGCTTTTCCATCACCTGCACGACTATGAACCTTGTTTGCACGTGATTTGCTTCAGCTCCTATCCTACTTCTGGGCGATATTAATATTCCCAACATAACCTGGAATGAACAACATTCTTCACTCTCTCCCTTTTTGGCCCAAGCTAAGGAGTTTTTAGACTTGTGCTCAGTTATTTCATTGTCTCAGCTAGTCACACACTTACACATGTAGCTTCTAATTCCGCAAGGACCCTTGACATGATTTTAACATCCCACCTTGATACAATCTTGGAGATTAAACACCTACCTGGTATAACCGATCGCTGCCTGCTTGCGTTTTCAACGAAGATTTGAACCCCTAAACCAAATAAAAAAACTATACATAGTTACAAAATCAGTAAGTTTACCACCATAAATAACGAATTAACTGCATTTCTCGACACTTTCATACCGAATTTTGAAAATCGTTCCCTTCAGCAAAAGTGGGACATGTTCGCCGCTAAAGTTCAGCAACTAACTGAAAAGTACATTCCATTCAGCATCATTACCTCCAATTCTGATGTTCCTTGGTACAATATCCATCTGAAGCGCCTATGCATCCGCAAAAAACGCCTATATAGCTCCGCGAAACAGTCGAAAACTGACACACACTAGTCTGCTTATAAGTTCGCTTATAAGCACTAAAGAACGTTAAATCAAATTTTCTGTCTAACGTACTCTTGTCAATGTTGAAGACTAGCGTTAAAAAGTTTCGAAGTGTAATCAACCCCTTGCGTGATGAGCACCTAACTCTGAAAGACTCATTTATTTATTTATTTTATTTTATTTTATTTATTTATTTATTTATTTATTTATTTATTTATTTATTTATTTATTTAGAAGACACCTTACAGGCCCTGTCGGGCATTGAGTAAGGGGGGAAATGTAACAAAGAACTGTTAAGTACAATGGAAACAACTCCAACATAAACCTAAGACAACTGTACGGTGGCTGAACCCAAAAAAAAATACAAAGCACAGCATGATCAAACATAGCAGATATATACAAGGAAGGAGATTATGTAAAAAGCACGCACAGGCGTTCACGAAATATTTTACGATCAGTTATCGTGACGATATCATCGGGAAGACCATTCCAGTGGGATAAGGCACGAGGTGCAGCAGATAAATTGAAAGCAGTGGTTTTACCGAAAATGCGCTTGAAGCTAAAATGATGATGTAATATTGAGTACGTACGGACGGGGGTTTTGAGGGGCAATATGCATGGCTTCTCGGAATGAACGTATTTGTGAAATAGACAGAGCAAAGCAATCGTGCGGCGGATGTCTAGGGGCTGTAAAGAAATATCGAGCTTGATCTGCGTTATACTTGACTTTCGATCAAAATTCCGAGTTATATATCGGGCACCTCTGTTCTGGATGCGTTCCAGCATGGTTATTAAATATTCTTGATGTGGTGACCATACAGCGGATGCAAATTCTAATTGCGGGTCAGGTATGCTAATTTACGCACGTCAGCAGATGAATTTTGCAAGTTGCGCCTCAGAAAGCCAAGGGTTTTAGATGCAGTTGCGCAGATTGTAGTGATATGCGGAGACCAAGAGAGGTTACTAGAGAGGTTTACACCAAGGTATTTGTAAGTAGTGGTACGTGACAGATTCGTGTTATTTATGGTGTATGTGAATATGGAGCTAGTGCGCTTGCGTGAGAACGATAAAAATATTACATTTGGAAGGGTCAAGAGACATTTTTCATACATTACACCAGTCGGTAATAATGGGAAGGTCATGCTGCAAGGCGGTATGATCATTAATAGAATTAATTGGTCGGTAAACAACGCAATCGTCGGCGAACAGTCGTATGCAGGAGGAAATGTTTGAAGGTAGGTCGTTAATAAATATTAGGAAAAGCAGAGGCCCCAACACACTCCCCTGTGGTACACCAGACGTGACCTCAGTGATAGGAGAAGGACAATCGTTAACAACGGTAAATTGGCGACGAAGCGATAAAAAGTTTCTAAGCCAAGAAAGGGTTAGTGAGTCTATACCTAGATGAGATATTTTAGAAATGAGCCGGCAACGGGCAACACGATCAAATGCTTTTGAAAAGTCCAGGAAAATGGCGTCTATTTGTTGACTGTTGTTCATACTGCTGTGTAGATCGGTGGTAAACTCTAGTAACTGTGTTTCACAAGATAGACCTTTCCTGAAGCCATGCTGTTTCTGAAAGAAAAAGTTATTTTTTTCTAGGTGCGTGTAAATGTGCGAGGCGATTATGTGTTCTAATAGTTTGCATGACACAGACGTTAGCGATATTGGGCGATAGTTTTCAGGCCTATGTCTATCTCCAGTTTTAAAAATGGGGACAACCTTCGCAATCTTCCTGTCAACGGGCAATACCCCAGACGACAAGGACTGCTTGAATATATTATACAGAATGACACTTGAAGTAGATACTGTGTTTTTTTAATATCTTAGTGTTAATATTGTCAATACCACAGGCATACGTGGTTTTAAGTCCGTTAATGAGGCTCATGATGCCTTCAGTTGAGATTTTTATGGGTGCCATATATGGGTAATCGTAATCCGGAACCACTAGAATATCGGAATGGTTTTCCCTTGTAAAAACAGAAGAAAAATATGCATTAAATAGTGATGAACATTCCCTGTCTGAAAGAGGTTGTTGTTTGTCGTCTAGCAGAGAAATATCCGAAGTGTGACCGGGTGTTAACGTTTGCCAAAATTTTCGCGGATTAGTCTTCAGGAGAGAAGGTAAGTCGTGAGCGAAGTACTTGTCTTTAGGAGTCCGTAAGGCTAAAGTGTACTCACTAAGGAAACTTTTGCACTTGCTCCATGAGGACTCGCTTGCACGATTTATAGCATTGCGGTACAGACGTTTTTTTTTTATTACGTAGTGTTCAAAGTTTTTTATTGAACCATGGTTTAGACCTGTCGTTCGCTGCCGAAACGTACGGAATATATTTGTCTGCAAGAGCGAGTAATTTGTCTTTGTAAAGTATCCAGTTTTCGTTAACAGAACGTTGGGAAAAAGACTGCAAGAATGAGTCACTGAGAAATAACTGAAGTTCAGCGTTGATGGAAACGTAGTTAGCTTTGTTGTAATCCCGAATTTTTTTATAGTGGAACCCAGTAAATAACATGGGTATTCGGAGCGTCAGCTGAAGCAGCTTATGGTCACTAAAACCGTCAGAAATTAACACAGGACACACGGTTTCAGGTGCGGCAGTTAGTGCCAAATCCAAAAGGTTATGGTCACGGGTGGGTTGATTAATTACCTGAGAAAGATTTAAGTCAAAGGTTGATTTAATGAAATCGGTTGCGTGCTTGCACCACGATGACAAGCACGGCCAATTGATTTGGGGAAAATTGAAATCGCCAAGCAGATAAACGTAACTAGTTGAACATTTCTGCATGGCAGTCACAATGCTTTCGCGTAGTCTATCAACAAATGGAAGGGACAATTCAGGGGGGCGATAACAGACACCAACTAATATGTTTCCACAAATGGTTTGACAGGCAGCCCAGATAATCTCAAGTGATGATGAGGTGCCAACTTCATAAGAAGAAATCCTTTTATTTATTGCAAGAAAGACACCACCACCATTTTTTTCATTGTGGTCATGCCGATAAATGCTGAATATGTCACTTTCTATAAAAATTTCACTATCTGAAACATCGTGGTGCAGCCATGTTTGTGTTAGAGCTAGAATGTCGGGACTGCTATCTTCTATAAAGGAACAAAATATATCGCGCTTATTTAGTATGCTGCGTATGTTAGTGTACGACATTGTGAGCAAGCGAGATGAGTCAGTATAAGGGGGCACTTTAGGGACCTGTGCACCCGAACATTTCTTTAGCTATCTGCTACATAATACGACGATGGCTCTATCAACATCGTACATGCATTCCTTGTTGTTAATGCGCGTCTTGTCAAGTGGAAGTTCGCACGGTTTGTCATGTGCTCTTGCATATTCTAGCAGT
Organism: Dermacentor andersoni; assembly: GCF_023375885.2. Taxonomy (NCBI): domain Eukaryota; kingdom Metazoa; phylum Arthropoda; class Arachnida; order Ixodida; family Ixodidae; genus Dermacentor; species Dermacentor andersoni. The sequence goes on along the minus strand of NC_092815.1, from coordinate 115,671,093 downwards.
TTTTTTCTTGCTAAGCGAGTGCTTGGCGCGAAATGCTCGCGGACAGATAAGGGGAGCCTTTTAGCTTCCTTGCAGAAGCCAAAATTTTCTGTTTGTCTTTATATGTGACAAGCTCAGCAATTATTGGCCTACGTTTGTTATGAGCGAATCGGCCAATTCTGTGCACTCGTTCAAACAAGTTGACTGATAAAGTAAGCTCCAACCTTTCAGCGCAGAGTTAGACGACTTTTTGCTCTGAAGTCGTCCAATCTTCACCGCACTCATCGCTGATGCCAAAAAAAAGTAAATTTGATCTCCGTGGCCTGTTTTCGGTGTCCTCGCACCTTGAAGTTATGGTTTTTAACTGGCGTGAAAATGGCTGGATGCTGTCAGGTGTGTCTGTCCCAAAGGTTTCACGTAGGCTAAGGGTGGACTCGAGAGTGGCGACTGTCCTTAAGGCATTTCACCTCAACGTCTGTGGCGTCCTGCTTCTCTTTTATCCCCTTAAGTTCCACCAAAATTGCAGTTTGGCCTGCTTCTATCCTGCGTGCAATGTCTAACACAGAATCTTCAGGTCCAGGATTAAGTTCGACATCCCCAGACAGCATCAATCGCAACGAGACACAGAACGAAGCATGAAGTCGCACAAAGCAGCACAGTGCGCGTTTGACACTGTCATAGCTCAATTGGGCACGACACCGCTATTAGACAGCAATTATTGCACTTAAAGCCGCTGGTATTGTCCAAGTAACTAACCTGTAACAACAGAAGCGGTGAGCGTCCCATTGTCGTAGCGGCGTCGTGCCCAGCAGAGAGCAGTTGTGGCGTACTTTTATATCCCGCTCCGGATCCGATGTTCGTGCCGGTGCATTGCCCGCGTTGCCAGGTGCTGATTCCGTCATCCGCCAAAGTTGGTGCCACATGCCACGTAGGACACTGGGCATCCTTATGCCTAAGGAACAGTGCGCTGCCGCCCTTAATGACGCATTTGTGCAAAATTGTTCTATCCCCTGCAATGACCGCCTACATCATATATATATATATATATATATATATATATATATATATATATATAATCTCGCCAGTACGACTATGCAGTCATGCCTGCCGTGATCCTTGATACGGCCGGCGTTGCGAAACTAACTGAAAGCAACACTCACCGCCTGGTTACGACTATAATAATTCAACGTTTCTTTAAAATACCAACGCCGTTAGTTTGTTGTAGTAACAAAACTTTTTCATCAATCACTGGATACATCTACTCAACCTAACTAATGCAAAATCGGGAAAGTGGTTCCACTGCATAAATCAGGTAACAAAAAGGTAACAACTAGTCGTCGCGCCGTCTTACTTTCAAGCACTAGCTGCAAATCGCTCGAACATATAACATTAAAATATCTCGTTAACTTCCTAGAACTCAATGCATTTTTTACTCCAGCTCAGAATGGTGTTGCAATCTCAGCGCTGACGCCCGTTGTTGCAAATCGGTCGCAAGCCCCAAGGGTAGCGTTGGCCTGGCGGCCTGGGGCACAACTGGAAGCATCCGAAGGTCCCGGCAAAGCATGAGTCGACTGGTAACAGAACAACTTGTTTATTCTAGCATCGCAAAAGAGCGGGCGGTCAGGTCGACCGAAGTGGAGAGACGGAAGAGCACGTAACTCAACGGAAGAAATCGGAGCCTCTCTCCTGGCGTCCGGGGGCAGCTGCTTTTATACTCTCGCAGTCGCGGGGAAGAAGGAACGCCTCGTCAGAGGCGCACGTGATGCGGGGCACGGACAGGCTGAGAGACAGGTTGAGACGAGTGTAGTGACGCATCCGCTGGGCCGGCGCCGGTCAGACCTCCTCGCTTCACACTTGGGGAGCTCCTCTCCCCGGCTGCCGCGCTTTGACAAGCGTGGGCACCAACATGCACACACACACACACGCACACTTGAAGACACGTGGCATTGAAACATACCTGGACGCGCTTGGCGGGGAGGCGCATCGGCGGCACTGAACGGGCCAAGATGTCCGCCGCTTTGAACGAAGCCCCGGCGTCCGTTGCATCCGCGCCGGCTATACCGCGCGTCGTAGGCGAAACGTAACAATTGGTTTTGAAAAACATTGACAAGTGAAACTCAGCTTGCAATCTTCGCGCACAAATTGCATCGCATTCTCGAACGTTCTTCATTTGCAGATTGCATTTTTTAGACTACGCTAAAGCATTTGATAAGGCCTGTAATAAACTTTTACTTTATAATTTAAGTCAGCAGGACCTTGACACTAACATCCTGAAGTGGATGGAATGCTTCCCATCTAATCCCTCTCAATTTCTAACTGCAAACGGCCATAACTCCCCACTTCGAAGTGAAATTTCTGGTGTACCATAAGGTTCAGTACTCGGGTCTCCGTTGTTTCTCATTTGTATCAACTTCCCGATCGTTCTTAATTTGCAGGTTGCACTTTTGTTTAGACTAGGCTAAAGCATTTGATAAGGTTTGTCATAAACTTTTACTTTATAATCTAAGTCACCTGAAACTTGACACTAACACCCTGAAATAGATTGAATGCTTCCTGTGTAATCACTGTCAATTTCTAACCCCAAACGGCCATAGCTCCCCACTCCGAAGCGTAACTTCCGGTGTGCCAGGAGGCTCAGTACTTGGGCCTCTTTGGTTTCTCATTTGTATTAACTACCTCGCTTCCTCTATATTATCTAAGATTCACTTATTTCCTAATGATTGTGCTAGCTTTGGGGAAATAACTAATGCAGAGGATCTTAACCACCTTCAGTCTGATCTAATTAGTGTAGCTAACTGGTGCAAACATTGGCTAATGGAACTAAACACTGGCAAATATAAAGTTAGTAATCCCGAATAACTAACAGCACGCATACATATCACCTAAATAATGTTCCCTTGGCATTAGTACTTTCTTATAAATACCTAGGTGTACATACCTCTGCTAACGTATCTTGGAATGTTCATACCGACCTCGTAATCCGCAATGCTAACCGCGTGCTTGGCTACCTACGCCGTAACTTTTTAACCGTCCCTTCGTCCCTGAAAATTCTTCTTTATACTACCGAAACTTGAATACGCATGGGCTATTTGGGATCCTGCGATTAGGAAACTAATTAATGTATCAGAACTCGTACAAAATAATTCAGTTTGTTTCATCTTACGTAGTTACAATAGAACTACAAGTGTGTCGGCCATGAAAACCAACCTTGCACTTACCCCATTTTCTTCTCGTCGTAAAATTGTACGTATAGTTCTTCTATATAAATTATACTATCATTCAACACTACGCAACGAGTTTATTTTTCAGCTACAATGTGCATCGCCTTCAATCGACCACCGTTACAAAGTTCGTCTCTAATCACGCCAGACTAAAACTTTTATTGCAGTCACTTTTTCTTCGGTCATCCACGGAATGGAACCATCTTATCGTGAAGTCGTATCCATTTGCCATAACCAAAGACTTCGAGCAGCTATAGCTAACATTGTGTAATTGAAGAACTTTTTTTTGTATACTGTATGGTTGTAACCTAAGTGTATTGTATTTACCTCTTTATTATCTTCGCCTGCTGCCAATTTATCACGACGTTTTTAACCCTAGCTAAAATTGAATAATTGGAAGTGTTTGTACTTAAACGTTCTAACTGCTTATATTTGTATCCTTTTCTCATTTGCTGTAACCCACTGCACTCTTTCATTCCTTTGGCCCTGAGAGTAACAATAAATAAATAAATAAATAAATAAATAAATAAATAAATAACCATGTTTTCTCATGTTAACATATGTGCGAGCGTGCGCTTTACAGAAAAAAACTGACAAAATAAAATATAAGCACCTGCAAAGTGAACAAGCCACGAGAAGTAATGCCATCAGTCACATATACATGGCCCCATTTTGTCAGTAGATGGCGCTACGTTATAATACGTAAATCGTGTGCAGAGACGTTCACCGAGAAAATTAGCCGAATAACACAATAAAGGGCGGTGCATTTCTATTTGAGGATTGAGTTGGTTTTTCGAACTCTAAAAGTTAGGATCCAATATTTACCTCACGGTACGGCGTGTCAGCCAAAATTCAGGGGTGACTCAACCGAGACGATAGGGAATGTCCACCTTCCACAAGCGCTGACAATCAAAGCTGTGGAAGCGTTGACTGGTCAGCTCCCGAGATAAGCAAGAGACATTTAGAGTACGGTTTGATAAATGCAGGGAAGAAATCGAGGCGATATCGTTACAGGCATAGGTAACTTTACAATTAGAGAAGTAGATGTTTTATTAAAGAGAAGGAATAAAAAGTAGAAATAGGCAGGGTGGTAAACCATGACAGGTGAACCAAAAGCCGACTAGCTCAGTCATACTAAGTGACCATTTGTCGCCACCCGTTTCAAAGGGGACGCCACAAGAAATCAACAATTATTATGGATATCAAATTTATAACTGCAGGACAATTTTAATTTTCTGCAAGGAAACTTAAAACTCGTGCAGAGTTACATTAAAATAGAGGCGTATAAAACGTGCTTTACGAACTTTGGATTAGGCCTGCATTTTGTGAGATCTCTTTCATCATGTATGGATTCATGCATTAAAGAAGAAATGCTGTCCGCACTGAAAAGGTATGTCATGAGAGACAGGACCGCTTCGTGCGTCTAACGACAATGAAAAGAATGAACTTCCCAGGTCCTTTTGTCCCAACGACGCAGCAAGTTCCGTCTTACAATTTCTTTTTAAATTTTTCTTTCGGTATCTTCTCTTCTTTGAAACCGTAATCTTATCATAAGGCCCAGCATTCTTTTACCTCGGGTATAGACGATTTCTTCAATCTTGCACGGAGCTTTTCGAGAAAAGATTTTTTTTTTTTTGTCCGCAGACCGTTGTAAAAGACCATTGTACCGCGGAATCCACTATATCTGCGGATGTGGTGCACCACAGGAAGGCACATTGTTTTATGAGAGTTTTCCTTCCAGAGTGTTGCCTTAACTACGCTGGGGGCTTTGTGCGAACGAAGAATAAAGGACAAAGATATGCCTTACCGGCACTTCGGCAGAGGATGATACTCTTTCCATCAGCGCAAATGAAGCAACACTCCGGAATTATGATGAGAACATTGGCTCTTTTGTCAAAGCATCGTTCTGGATTAAGTTTGTAGCAAACCACATACGTACAGCATACAGAACTGCGCTTATATTTAGATAACGTTGTTGTGCTCTGTGCGCTGTAAATGTGGTAGTCTATGTCAGGTTTTCTCTCTCAGGACGTGCGCTTCGGCTGTTGCTTATGGTTTTGGTATAGGCACCACAGCGGCCGGAGATTTGGCAGTTATATATGATTATAGCCGCCTCATTTCGGGCCGGTGTGTACAGTGCTCACGGAATGAAACGCGACAGGGAGAATTTAGTAGAACCCTGCGTATGTGCGAAGTACTCAAGAGTACCATGTCATGTCGCTACCAATCTGGTCACCAAAGGTGACTCGGCCTCCGATCTAAGTGTACGCGCCAAAATTATGTCAATGTGTCACGAACTGCAGGCGGTGGAAATGAAAGTATGCGCATTAGTTAGGCATAAATTGACGCGCTTCATTCCGTGTGCACTGTACATGCGCTGGGGCGCTATAACGTAAAGCTATTCCAAACTTTTCTATTCCAATTCTGCAATCAGTCCTCCGCGATTGGTCAAAAACTTTTTTTGGACCACCCCCCTTCACCTGTCTGTCCCACGACGTCCCTAAAAGCGCGATAGCTCCCTATTTGATATGGCGTATACACACTCATTACGCATAATTTGACCGACCAAAAGAAATATAGTTAGCCCTCGGCTATTGCTAAAAAGTTTTCGGGCTGCACCCACTTCACCTGCCTGTCACGCGACGTCCCACAACCGTGAAAACTTACCGCGTCAAAGTGACCTGTACGCGTTAAAGATGCATTAACATGCCGAACAGAACTGAATTTTCTTCTGAATCGTCGCCGGCTGCCCCGTTCCCAAAGGAATAAAAGATGGCTGCCGCCAATCGCTCAGGCACTAGCTACTCGCACCTGCCGGAGAGCACGAGTTTATTTGCGTATAATGAAACTTTTTGCATTACCACGTAACCTTTTCGAGCACTTTCGGCAAGTTTACGACCTCATTCTGCCAAATATTCTTTGCTGAGGATTCGGTTTAGCGCCATTCTTAAGCTTCCGTTGCAGGCTGCTGCGATTTTCGACCAGCCACCGCAAGCTAAGGGAAGGAAAGTGGACCAATCGCAGAAGCTGGCCCCATCCTCTTCATCTGGTTATGTATTTTCAGTGCAGTGGCTCGGCCTCATCGAATCCCTCGCCACCTGAGCATGCTCCTCGCCTCTTGTCAGCCAATTAGATCAGATAAGCCTCTCAGTGTAGGCAATGTTATTCGTTTTCCAACCAAACAAAAGTGACATCCTATGAACGAGGAGAGCGTTTGATTGGTCTGTTCAAACAACCCTGCGGGTGATCGCCCGATGCCTGCGTCGGCGGTTATGCAAATTTGACGTCAGGAGATTAGAATAAAAAACATATTGGATGTTTTTACGTTATAGGGCCCCTGGTGCTACAAGCAAAACTCAAGTGCGATTGCGTCTGTTTTAGTAGGATTAACTAAACCGTTGCTAGATTACGATAGCGGATACTACTTCTTTACTAAAGTGACCGACTCAAGATTTTAACCTTATAATAATGCATTAGTTATATAAGAAACCTCTTTGGAAGGCCTGAGCTAACGCCTCTAGAAGGTTCTGGTTTGGCACGTGCGCGTAAGACCTTATAGGGGCGGCCGATGGCCGAAGGAACAGAACATGCATCGATCCATGCCTACGTGCCGACGAAACCGCGAATGTTCTGTGGACCGCCGCAGCCACTCTTTACAATGACGGTGGTTAGGAGGGTGTCCCAGAACGACGAGCAGTGACGCCTATGAAGCGAGCAAAATTTGACGGCTGCCTGTCGTGTGTGACGCAAGCGCCGAAAGCAGCATTTGGAAGGGTTTGGCGATTCTAGTGCACATCAGTTATTTGCTACTCTTCCTTCTCGTAAATATTTCGCGCCCTTTGCCATCCGCACACCTCCTTCCCCGTGCACGGCAGCCAACCTGGGGCCCTATAACGTAAAACTATTCCAATATGTTTATATTCCAATCTCCTGACGTCATATTTGCGTAACCAGTGGCGCAAGCACCGAGCGGTCACCCACAGGGTTGTCTGTACAGACCAATCAAACACTCTCCTCGTTCATAGGAGGTCACTTTTGTTTGCTTGAAAAACGAATAAGATTGCCTACACTGAGCGGCTTGTCGTATCTAATTGGTTGACAAGAGGCGAAGAGAACGCTGAAGTGGAGAGGGATCCGCTGGGGCAGAGCCAGTGCACTGAAAATCGATAACCGGATAAAGAGGGTGGTGCCAGGGTCTGCGATTGGTCGGCTTTCCCTTACTTAGCTTGTGGTGGCTGGTCGAAAATCGCGGCGGCATGCAACGGAAGCTTAAGAATGACGCTAAACTGACCCTCAGCGAAGAAGAGTTGGCAGAATGAGGTGGTAAACGTGCCGAAAGTGCTCGAAAACGTTACACTGCCACGCAAGAAGTTTTATTATACGCAAATACACTCATGCTCTCCGGCAGGTGCGAGTAGCCAGCGTCTCAGCGATCGGCGGCAGTCATGTTTTATTCCTTTCGGAACGGGGCAGCCTGCGGCTATTCCGAAGAAAATTCAGTTTTGTTCGGCATATTAATGCTTCTTTATCGCGTACGCGTCACTTTGACGCGGTGAGTTTGTGCGGTTTTGTGACGTCGCGTGACAGGCAGGTGAAGTGGGTGCAGCCCGAAAACTTTTTACGAATAGCCGAGGGCTAATGGCGAAGAGGGGTCTAATCAGAAATAACTGTTGTTCTTTTTTCTCTTAAATCATGCATAATCAGTGTGTACACATCATATCAGTTGGGGTTCTATCGCGGTTTTCGTGACGTCGCGTGATAGACAGGTGAAGTGGGGGGTGGTCGAAAAAAGTTTTGAATAATCGTGGAGGGCTGATAGCAGAATTGGAATAGAAAGGTTTGGAATAGTTTTACGTTATAGCGCCCCTGGCTCAATGTTTGTTAATCGCCTTGGTTTTCATTTATCTTTGTTATTTTAACTGCGGCGCTGTTGATTCAGGTGTTTATTCATACACGCCGCGTTTTATCGGGTGCTGATAAAATTCGAGTCCTATTTATGCATTTCTTAAACTTCATATCACCGAAAGCTTTCGTTGTTATAGTGGAATACATATTTAGAATGCAGATTTCATTGATAGATTGTTCCAAGATATAAAGGACTGAGTTAGAACTTAAGAAATCTGAAAGCTTTTGTTGTAAAGTGCGGTATCAAACCGCCGCGTCATGTGCGCGCTGTCACTGCGCAGGCGCCAAGTTCTTTTTCTATGTTCACTCCCCCTTTCCCCTTTACTTCATATATACGTGCATTAAACGCTTGTGCGTTGTTCTCGGCTAACCACTGGGTCGTCAACGTCTCCCTTCTTGCATGACGGCAGCTATACACCCTTAGCTGGGTAACCCTTAGTATAGGTGCACAAATTCGCATTTATAAGGTACATTGTAAATAATATATTATAAGTTACATTGTAACTAATACAAAATATAAGGTACATTGTAACCAATATAAAATAAAAGGTACATTGTTACCCTTGAAAAATATGCAGCTTTAGAGGTTACGCTGTACACCCTTAGCTGGGTAACCCTTAGTATAGGTGCACAAATTCGCGTTTATAAGGTACATTGTAAATAATATATTATAAGTTACATTGTAACTAATACAAAATATAAGGTACATTGTAACCAATATAAAATAAAAGGTACATTGTTACCCTTGAAAAATATGCAGCTTTAGAGGTTACGCTGTACACCCTTAGCTGGGTAACCCTTAGTATAGGTGCACGAATTCGCATTTATAAGGTACATTGTAACTAATATATTATAAGTTACATTGTAACTAATACAAAATATAAGGTACGTTGTAACCATTATATTACAAGGTACATTGTTACCCTTGAAAAATATGCAGCTTTAGAGGTTACGCAGTAGTCCTTTATTTTCTAAAAGCAAATGTAACCTCTAAAGGATGTGTTAAATTTAGGGGTTACTTCAGTAACTTATACGGATATTTTCTTCTTGATTGCATTCTATTTTTATAGCCAAATTAGAAAATTTGCACTGTTCCACTACAAGATATTGCCATCTCGAATTGGGGCGATGTTGTCATGCCTGCCAGCTGGCTATGTTCTCACCTCAGATTATAGTTATGCTGGTGTTTAAATTGCGGGACTATAAAAGAAGAGACCTTCACTGTCAATGCATTTCATTAAAGCTTTAAAGAGAGCATGTAATTTGCTCGGGTTGGTATCGACCCAAACATTTTTCTTTCAGTCCCATAATTCAAACTTCTACATGACAATCTGTGGCGAGAAGAAATCAGAGGCAACTGACAGGCATCACAATGTTGGCCCCATTCGAGATGCAGAACCTTTTCAATCATGACGCCATGATAGATTGTATAGGTTAGCTATAACAATACAGCGCAATCACAATAAAGACATCTGAATAAATAGCCGAAGTAACCCCTAAATTTAACATAGCCTTTGGGGGACAGTTCCTGCTTGACTGCCAATATAACTCAGCTGTAAGTTTCTAACATATACTGCCTCTGAGTTAATGTCCCTCTAAAATATGTGGAAGCCAAAAATACCTTCAGTTCCTAGAGTATTACATACTTGTGCAGAAAAGCCACTATTTATTAAAAATGCATCTTCCAAAGGCACAAAATTACTTGAAGTACACTCAATGAAGAAAAACACTTGGGGAAGCAACATATGCATGAGTATTGTAGATTGGCCATAATAATTTAGTTCAGGTGAGCAAAAGCATACTGCAAAGCGCTGCTGGCAATAATATTGTGACAATGAGTTGTTTTAATGTAGTTGAAGGCAATGTCATTATTTCACTTCCTAACTATGCACCTAGCCTTTGTAATAAGCTGTTCCCTTTAATATTCTGTGAATGTTCTCGAAAAATAAGTTGGAGTACTCTCAGGTACGAAATTCTTTATTACAAGTTTTTTGTTCAACAAGGTCTGATACAAAAATACCATCCATGAGACCTCTCATATACAGTCATTGAAGCACAATTGTGTGAAATGACAAACATCAGAATTGATGCTATTTAATAACTGCAATACTAGATTTCTGCACAGGCACAGAGATATACACCGATCTGCTCACTGAGCAAAGAGCAAATAGAGTGCATTACATTTTGCAAAACAACCATCTGCGTGGGTGAGTTAAATGCTTAAGCTATGTTTATAAGAAATTCTGAGGCCTATGAATACACAAATGAAATAAAATTAACCAGCCTTCACCACAAGGGAGAGGAACAAATGACTAGAGCAAGTAAATGCACTGCTTGTGACTAGAAGTAAACAATGTATGACGTGAAAAAAACAGCTGCTTATGGTGTAAGCCCCTCCCACCTTCGGAGCTAACCAACCGCATTGAAGTAAATCACACACTATGTTGTTTTTTTTCTTTCACTTCAGAGTTGGTGAAAAACACGGAAAGCAGCGCGAACAGCACTACTCCCTAGATTACATTTTTACTGCTTAGGAGCGCAAAGAGACGTTTCAGACGGGTAGAAAGCAGTCCTTTCACTAGCTTGTCTCCTGGCAGCACAACTTTTTGCACGAGAGCAAGCATTTGGTAAAATGCAAATGGATATTCTAGGTTCTTAACATAATATGCCAAAAGGCAAAAAATAAGTGCCCGTTGTATTTCAGACTTGGAGACAGTGATGACTTCGGCTTGGCTGCCAGCAAAAATACATATCTTGTCAGGAGCGCAGTGAATGTGAGGTGCTGTTACTTGGAGCTGATCAGCTGGCAATGCCATCTATGAAAAGAAATTAAAGATGACATAAACCACTGCCCGAAATTTATTTATGTAGTTTAGAACACGGCATGCATGTCGCATTTTCCCACATAATAAAACAAAGAGATGTACTAACAAGGGCAAAAGGAGAGAAGTCAGCTAGGAAAGCTGGCACTAGTAAACCGGGCAGGTGTGTTACTCACAGTCAACATGCATTGACTGTGCCTTAGTTTGGATTTCCTAACTCACTGAAAACAACTAACGCTCAAAACTCGCATCTGTAGCCTAGTGTAGGTTGAGCCACTTCCCCTGCGTTGTTTTCTTAATTGTTCGCATCTCTTACCAAAGTTTTCGTGGAAGAAATATCTCCACAAAAATAACGAATAAATTGCCTTCCTATCTGTTTAAACAATTTTATTCAGCCCAGGATATAAGCAGAACTTATTCATCTTCTGACATCTGTAGCCCATTATTTTAATGCTCGTAAATGAAAGGCAAGAAGAGGTCACACAACAAGCAACACAATGCACAAGATCTTCTCCCACGGCATAGATGTAAACCACATATCGGCACCATAAATGGCATATTAACCAATATATATATATATATATATATATATATATATATATATATATATATATATATATATATGTCGGACTGGTACTGGTAGTATAATAAAGAATATATAATATATATATATATAATATATAATATATATATATATATATATATATATATATATATATATATATATATATATATATATATATATATATATATATATATATATATATATATATATGTCGGACTGGTACTGGTAGTATAATAAAGAAAAAAGATGGTACGCCACACTGTTATTGCACAGTACATCTTCCGAACGTTTCGCTTTGACAAAGGCTGGTCCACCAGTCAAAATGTACGTCGCACTTTTTTTTTCTTTATACGCACTCATGTTCACTATACTGACGTCACTACATATAAACGATCTGTCCAGACCAACATTACTTGCAAGAAAACCTAAGCAACAACTATTACTATTAGAGCAAATTAAATCAATTTCATTTGATGCACATTAGGACACATGATTGTATCTGAGAGCTGATGAGAATCGTCGTAAAAAAGCAGGGCTGTTCAAGCAGCAGTACTTTCATATCGAATTCAAGTATAATAGAAAGATGAGCCCTGAATATAGAATCAAATCCATTATATATGCATGAACTAAAGTAAAGTGCGTAAATTGAGATTTTCTGTCATTTGGTTTCAAAGTTGTTGCAGTTGTCAGGATGACAAGCAACTTCAAAGAGAGGCACTAACTCAAATTCCTTTCATTTCTCAGGACACCTGCACTGTACCAGCATACCTCAGCTTATTCTGGAATATTGTGGTCACTCTGGTATACGCCTGCATTCTTTTCAGCAAAGATGCATCCCAACGACACCACACGAGCGGTAAATATCTCTGAACGGCAAACCGGCCTCCAGTGACGAAGAACGTCTGCCGCGCGAGAGGTGTCTAATGTAGACGGAAATTCGGCCGGCGCACCGTCCGCCGCCACAGCCACCTTGCCGCCTCACGACCGACGGGACAATCGACGACCGCGAAGCTGCGCGCCTCCGCCACCGGCAACGCGAACGTCGGCTACAGCTTCTGTTCCACGCAAATCCCCGCAAAATAATTTCCACTACATAAAGTGATGCGTACATTGTACATGTTACGCAAAACAATATCCACTGTCAAACGTTAAACACGAACGAGAGCACGGATACCTGTACAGCTCATCTGCACTGCACGGCTCCCGACGGCAGACGACGGGCGCGGCTGTGCTCGCATCACTGCCAACGTCGCCGCTAATATTAGCGTATTTTCTGCATTGCGTATAATTATTGCGAAGAGCGACAGCAACGGTATGAAATATAGCGGCTTGTGAGCGTCGGTGATTCATTCCGAAGCGCCATAAGCCTTCGCTTCGACGTGAACTGGAAAAGGCCTAGCGACGATATCGGCGCCGCCGAGCGATGAGCGGTGGTAAGGCTGCCGACGTTGCCAGAACGACCACTCCTCGGTCGCTACTTCGCTGTACGGATGCGACGCAAATGGGTCCCGGTAACATCATATGATCACATCCTATCTACGGCAAGTAAATCTCGCCGTTCGCGAGGAAAGCCGCCGTCGAACGGCGGCCCGCGAACGGCGCGCGGCGGCCTGCCGTGCCGGTAACGTGGACGAGCCTTAAAGTGTCGTTTTTGAGCGTGGAAGAAACACGGATGCATTTCCGCGCAAATTGCTGCTTACCCCTCTGCTTTCTCTCTCTTTTTTTTTTTGCACTTCCCTGACATATAATGAAAGAAAAGCTGCAGCCTAGCTATATGCTGAATACAGAGAAACCAGTACAATGCAAGAACACTTACCAAGTTCGTCTATTTTCCCATGCGATCCGGGGCTGTGGTCGCATAGTCACAGCGCATGTTCGCCGAAATGAGGACACTGAAGCGCTCACAGTCACAAAATGGCTCTTTGCAGCGGCCGCGCATTATCCCAAACAAGTCTCTGTTGGTCACTGCCATTGCCACTGACAAAATTGGCGCCGAAACTAGCAACAAAACGCACATACACAACTCACAACGCCATGTTTGCAACTACTTCCCGTCATGCAATGCTAAAACTATATACGGAAACGCGGAGAGATGACATAAAAACATGGCCGCTACTTCTGTACTGAAGTACAGTAACTGAAGCACGATTCGGACATTCTGATCCGGCTGCACATATTCAAACGAAAACAGGTTCGTTGAGGGTAAAACAAAAACACAAACTTATGGACATAGTGCGCTCTTGGAAACAATGCTGCTGCATTGAACAGAATTATTCTTTATAGCTATCATGGTGGTAGAACTTCAGCCAACTGTACTTTTCATCTGTCTACACGGCTCCGTGGTAATGGAGCGGCTGTATGCGGCTTTTCCGTGATGGGTTTGCTGCGCTGACATGCATTGGCGCGTTGCGTCAACCGTGTTGCTGCTGTACAATATAGGGAAATGTGGCGTGTTGCAGACGTTGACTCGTACCGTTGCTGAGTGCACAAAAAATAATGGGAGAAACGTGCCAAGCGTTTTAATGATTGCGTTTTGTTTGCTCCGAATTCGCACCTCGGCTGCAGAGATTGTTTGCTAAAATGCTCAGTTAATATATCTTCCGTTGGGGCAACACTCATTAATTTCTTTGGGCGCTTTCTAGGCAACGACGCATTGCGCTGGATGGCTGTAATATGAGGAAAATATTCGTACATCAGTCTGCGATTGAGCTTGCTGCACCCATGCACCCAACCAAATTCGCACTGAGTAAACACGGCAAAAGGCCCTTCCAGGTTCCTACCATATAATAATTACAACCATGCTTCTTTTTTCTCGCCTCATGAAAAAGGCAGAAGTGCCAGAGGAGCATTATTTTATCATGTTATAAGCTAAACGTATGTCAAAAGGGCTCCCCAATCCGTGAATGTGAGACCCATAAGAAACAACAAAAACACTTGCGGCGGCATGTGTCGGCAGCGGCATGCGACAGCAACGAGATAGATTTCTGCAGGACACATGTAGGGTCTGTGAAAAGCGCTAATTGTATATAATACTTGCTCAGTCGATTGTTGTACTTCCGGAATCGTCATTATTTTTGCAGAGCGTTCTTTTCCCGCGGCCTACTTCCGATATGCGGCTCTGCCGGCTCAATGAGTTATTTGCTCTCAGTCAAAATTTGCGACTGAACACCCGTACAAGTGCTTATCAAGTGAATCAACCATGTGTGCACGCAGGTAACTTATCCTGCGCTTTGTTAATGTGTAAATTGCGAACTTCCCCTCCCTATATAATGTCTCCGTGGGGTCTCGGTTAAGGGTTACTAAAATTCTATAGGTTACAATATAGAGGTTACATGCTGGCAGCAGATCAATGTAACTAATAAGCAGCACCCGTCTCGCTCAGTTTCGTCATTGTAACCCTTAGCATGAGCAATATAATGAAAACATCAAAAGGACGGGCGAAGTAACCGTCATTTTATTCGTTACTCATGTTTATAGGTATACTTATAGGTTACCGAGATTAGAGTGTATACGCTGCCGCTGCTATGTTACAGCTTTATTCACCACTTTATTCATGATTTTAAGGCAAAATAACGGGTTAGTTTTCTTGACGCAAACACAGCGAGAAAAGCCTTAAAGAGGAAAGTAATAGATGCTTCTGTGGCCGGCTTCAACAAGGTCATTTGTTCGTGTTAGATAACGAATATACGATACAGCCAAAAACATGGCTGGAGCTTTGTCAATACATTTCCAGGCGTAAGCTGAGATGCCTCAGCGCCTTCAGGTTGTTTTTCTGCGACTTATATTGTTTATAAATGAAAATATACAGTACTGAAAACGCCGAAGGTTTGTCGGAAGTGTTTTTTGCACTGGGCGCATCAATCATACGTTGTACGCATTCAATTTGCTTATTGAATCCAGATGGATGACAGATAAGAATTGCCTTTACTACTGTATCAACATTAGCGTTGCTTTTCTTCAAATGGATATGCACCCTATCTTGAAGGTCATTTATTTTATAACAAATACATAACCGCATTCTCAAATAGGCTGACCTTAGTATCGGCATTCATAAAATAGGGTCACTGTATAACTGATTTACCTTAACCCACTATGAATCTTTTTTTTACGTCTTATTGCGCAACGGCAGATTTACGGATTCAGCTTCCTTTTCGCTGTAATATAGTAAGCTAAATGGCTCACCTTCAGGTTTATTTGCCTAGTTATTCTCTGCATCTCTAATATTTGTGCGCACTCAGGTATTTGGCAAGAAATGTCGAATAAGCATACATATGTTGTACAGTATTTGTAATTTTGAAGCGAGCCCTCATGACAGAGCGTGTACATGCCGACGCAAGTTGGCTGGCACGCGCCATTACACGGCAAGGACACAGTCAGGACTGGCTACTCTTATGTAAATGCTCTTATTGTAAACCCTGGACTTTAATATTAATCCACCCGTTGTTGAGGCAGCAGCCAGGCATTCTTTTTCTTGGTTTGTTGATAGTCGTGAAAGCCAGGCTCAGCTGCTCCCATTTCAGAGTAATCCTGTGCTCATAATCTCATAACAGCGAACCTTCCACCAGAAAGATCATTATCGTCCTTTACAAGCATTCGGCAGGCTGTACTTTGGTGACGATGTCGAGCGTGCACGTCTGGTGAATCCAGGAGACTGGTTCCTCCTAACGCCACTCTACATATCTGCCTTAAGATCCTGGGTAGAACCCTGAAAAAAAAAAACACAGCGTTCCTTTATTCCTCAAACGTCAACATCTATGCTAGCTATCAGCCTTTCGAAACAAGTCTAGAAAGCGTTCATAAACGCACCCTATACTGACGAATATTGTTAAAGAAATGTTCCTTGCGAAATAAATAATTTTCATGTGGGATTGGAAGCTGCAGAGCTACATTCTAAGGGAAGACCTTAGAAATTTTCATTTTTGTCATCAGAGTAAAAAACATTAGACTTGTGATTTTCTTTCGCTTCTGATGCTGCTACCTGTCCATCCTATAGGCAGGTGCTACTTATTCCAACATATATGTGCCCGATACCGGCGGCGGAAAGTTCCGAGGTTCAAGCACACCTCAAGATTTTCATTACTAATTAAAAACTTGCTCTTTCTTCACTATTATCAGGTGCTAGAAGGAATAATAGACCAAATTAAAAGGCTTCACAAGGTCTGAAAACGTGTACGGTGCACAAGGCAGAAAAAAAAATTCAGATAGCAATGAATCATAAATAATACTGCGAGGTATACAAAGATGAGTATACAGCTCATGAATTGCCTAGCCCAAGAATAAATCATGTCCACATTCTTGAACGTACACATACGGCGTCCGCAGAGGAAGTGTACCGATGACACAATCATTATAGGCATCGATTATCACACCAGGTCGAGAACGACAATCAAAAGAAATATTCTAGTAAGCAGTGGTTCATTACACGCGTAATCACCCACCCATTTACTAACACCCATACGCACGCACAAAAATATGTTATAAGAACAGCGCTATATGAAGGAAAAATGCCATCAAAAAGCTATACAATACCAAAACGTACCCTTTAGTCAACGTTTTTAACAAAAGTATTACAGTTGTCTCCTCTAATACAAGAGGAAACATACCAGTAGTAAAATATTTGTTCTACATGGCTTTCTTGCACTCTTGGAACAAGCACCAGTAGTTTATGAAAATGAGGAGTTATTAATAGCAATAAATATCATCCTGTACTTTCCTTAAACAATAGGTGGGTCATCTTGGTGGAAAGCACCTTTCAAATCGACGTAATGCAAACTTTGTTTCATTGTGTCGATTCTACTTGAATTTCACGGTATGTAAGTGTTCCTCCTCTAAAACGGCATTTGCCGCTTATAGCACCAACATCTAGACTGGCAAATGTTTGCTTGAATCGGAGTTTATGATACGGCATTCCAGTGAGAAATCCCTCGAGCTTGTAACAAATAAATCCCAAAGTGTTTCTGAAGTGACTGCATAATGTGTAGATGATAGTTCCATATTGTGATTATATGTACGTGACCATATTATGCCCTTAAACTCATTTACCCCGTTGCCGTCAGCGAAACATAATATTATTGAAATCAATATTTTGATTAGGCGCCGTTTGTTCTTGATGACAAATTCAAGGCATTGGTTCAAAATTGACCCGACGTGGTTGTTTATTGGCTATGATGTATGGCTGCTGAGCACAAGGTCGCGGGATCGAATCCCGGCCACGGCGGCCGCATTTCGATGAGGGCGAAAACATCCGTTTTCTTAGAATTAGGTGCACGTTAAAGAATCGCAGGTGGTTGAAATTTCCGGAGTGCTCCACTACGGCGCGCCTCATAATCAGAAAGTAGTTTTCGCACGTAAAACACCATAATTAAACTTTTTTATTGGTCCACAAATAAACGAAAAATAAAATTCCATGGACTGCGCCCTATGCGTGTGATGGTTGCGGGTGTTATCAACCACCCGTTGGTGATAACGTTGGTGATGGACTGCAACACTTCACATAGATGCTTGCCGCAGCATTTGAGTGGAGGCTCTTCAAAGCTGGGAACAGCGTGGCAAACTGATATTAGTATGTAATGTTAGGATTTATTTCCAGGAAACAAAATACAGCATTACGAGCGAGACTGGGGAAAGTCGTGACATCTTGACCAGTCTCAATCCAATTAAAACAATAGGAGCAGCAGAGCGTATTCCCGGCTTCCCCCACAGCTTAGAATTCAAGCAATAATATTCAGGGCCATTACATGGAGAAGCGTTTGCGGGGCAGAAGCCCAGGACTACAGCACACCATATACGCGAAAAGTGAGAAGAAAAAGAAAGCAACATAGACAAAAAGGAATAAAATAGAACATCACCACCCGTTGGGAAGTAATAGTAGCGTAAGACTCGCATACGAAAGAAGAACACAAAAATATCTGGGACAGAAAAAAGATAGAATATTAGTTTTGTAAACAATAAGATTATTTATTTACCCCTGTTGCTTAGAGCGCTACATTAGCGTTTCGGAGTTAGCGTGTGAATGTGATATGCGTCAACACCTTGAATTTCTGGTATCGTGAGGAGTTTCGTGTATCTTCAAGTTAGACATACAAGTATAGTAGTTTACCCTCGTTTTCTGCAGATTTTTCATGTGCAAGTGCTTAACGATACTTTATAAAGGCCATAGTTTTGGCGGCTTAAGTTCATGAAGTAACGATGCTGATGAAAAATTGCCCTACTTGTTACAAATAGCGCAAATATGCTTCTTTTGAAGAATGTACAATCTGTTGATACTAGTTTCAAGAATCGTACTCCAGACGACATAATAATAGTTTAAATGGTTGAGAAAGTGAATTATATACCCATTATTTATTAGGTCTTATTAGGTCTTATTAGGACACAATGCCTCATGACCTCGAACGTACCGGAAACTTGGAAGAACGCTAACATAATCCTAATCCATAAGAAAGGGGACGCCAAAGACTTGAAAACTTATAGACCGATCAGCTTACTGTCCATTGCCTGCAAAGTATTTACTAAGGTAATCGCAAATAGAATCAGGAACACCTTAGACTTCTGTCAACCAAAGGACCAGGCAGGATTCCGTAAAGGCTACTCAACAATAGACCATATTCACAATATCAATCAAGTGATAGAGAAATGTGCAGAATATAACCAACCCTTATATATAGCTTTCATTGATTACGACAAAGCGTTTGATTCAGTCGAAACCTCAGCAGTCATGGAGGCCTTACGGAATCAGGGTGTAGATGAGCCATATGTAAAAATAATGGAAGATATCTATAGCGGCTCCACAGCCACCGTAGTCCTCCACAAAGAAAGCAACAAAATCCCAAAAAAGAAAGGCGTCAGACAGGGAGATACGATCTCTCCAATGCTATTCACAGCATGTTTACAGGAGGTATTCAGAGACCTGGAGTGGGAATAATTGGGGATAAAAGTTGATGGAGAATACCTTAGCAACTTGCGATTCGCTGATGATATTGCCTTGCTTAGTAACTCAGGAGACCAATTGAAATGCATGCTCACTGACCTGGAGAGGCAAAGCAGAAGGGTGGGTCTGAAAATTAATCTGCAGAAAACTAAAATAATGTTTAACAGTCTCGGAAGAGAACAGCAGTTTACGATAGGTAGCGAGGCACTGGAAGTGGTAAGGGAATACATCTACTTAGGGCAGGTAGTGACCCCGGATCCAGATCATGAGACTGAAATAACCAGAAGAATAAGAATGGGCTGGGGTGCGTTTGGCAGGCATTCTCAAATCATGAACAGCAGGTTGCCACTATCCCTCAAGAGGAAAGTGTATAACAGCTGTGTGTTACCAGTACTCACATATGGGGCAGAAACCTGGAGGCTTACGAAAAGGGTTCTGCGGAAATTGAGGACGACGCAACGAGCTATGGAAAGAAGAATGATGGGTGTAACGTTAAGGGATAAGAAAAGAGCAGATTGGGTGAGGGAACAAACGTGGGTAAATGACATCTTAGTTGAAATCACGAAAAAGAAATGGGGCATGGGCCGGACATGTAATGATGAGGGAAGATAACCGATGGTCATTAAGGGTTACGGACTGGATTCCAAGGGAAGGGAAGCGTAGCAGGGGGCGGCAGAAAGTTAGGTGGGCGGATGACATTACGACGTTTGCAGGGACAACATGGCCACAATTAGTACATGACTGGGGTAGTTGGAGAAGTATGGGAGAGGCCTTTGCCCTGCAGTGGGCGTAACTAGGCTGATGGTGATGATGATGATTTATTAGGTCTAGAGATGCACTTTAGGCATCAAAGAATTCCGTTGATTTGTGACTGCTCACTTGAAAGAAAGAGAGAGAGAGAGAAAGGCAAGGGAAAGGCAGGGAGGTTACCCGGAGATTATCTTCGATTGGCTACCCTGTATCGGGGAGGGAGAAAGCGATGCGATAAATGTGAGAAAAAACACGGAAATAAAAGAAAAGAAAAAAAAAGACACGATACAGAACTGTTCCTGTAAGCGCTGTCACGCAGTCTGCAAAGGCGTTGCATACTCACTTCCAAGAAAATGTATGTGGCCATGCCCGACCATGGTATGATAAAGAAATACACTTACAGATTTTACCGTATTTACAAGCTCAAGTTTAGAGTGGTTTGTTGCTAAATCTTGGCCTAAGTTGCTGTATATATCTCTAGTGAGAAGTATTACCACTTTAATTTATTAGTCAAACGGTTATAAACTGACCATTTCTGCAGTTTATTCAAAACTCCATTAGCTATTGAAACCAGCACAGCAGAGCTGCTAGTTGAAAAAAATGCCATATTTTCATCACAATAGACCGCATAGTGTAACCCCGTCAATGAATACCAGATTGTTAGCGAATATATTCAAAAGAAGAAGCCCCAGACTACTTTCCCGTGCTACACCTAAAATAATCGAACGATGTTTATATTTAAATCAATTTGACCTATATTAGACCTAATCTAGTGAAGTGCCAGCCACGTATACCATAGTGGTGTAGATTATAGTGATCAAAAGATAATGACTTCAAAAATCGAAAGGTTTTGAGAAATTTCCAATAGCTTTCAAAGTAAGCAAACGTTGCTCAAAATTCTTTTTCATAGAAATCATAGCAAGCTGCATTGACGTGGTTTTGAGGGAAGCGTAGTGTGTGTGCGTGTGTGCGTGTGTGCGTGTGTGCGTGCGTGCGTGTGTGCGTGTGTGCGTGCGTGCGTGTGTGCGTGCGTGCGTGTGTGCGTGCGTGCGTGCGTGCGTGTGTGCGTGTGTGCGTGCGTGTGTGCGTGTGTGTGTGTGTGTGTGTGTGTGTGTGTGTGTGTGTGTGTGTGTGTGAAAAGCTTTATTATAATAAGGTCCGGAGGCTTTAATTTTCAAGCCGAGGCGAGCCGCTCCCACGTCGGCACTGTCAGGCCAAGCCCTTCGGGCATCACGGGCCCTCATGGACGTCCCTTAGTTGGTCTTGATCGATGGGCTTTGAATCCTTTTTTCCCACTGTGTCCATTCTTCAACGAAGTTTGGGAGAGTCGCAGGACACCCCGCCAGCATATGTCTGATACCAATGATGCCCTTACAATCGTTACAGTTCATCTTAATCTCCCTCTCTAGATATATTTTATTAATGGTGTACGGCGTGGGATATGTAGCTGTTTGCAATAAGCGCAGTGACATTGCCTGAGCCCTGTTCAGTTTTCAATGTGGCAATGAGAATTGCCTGCCTCCTAAATAGAAATGTTTGGTAATGTCATGGTAAGTTATTAAATGGTCACTAGATTCCCTGGCTTCATGGTGAACGGCTCGGTTGTGACTGTCACGGTTAGCAAGTCCTTGCTGCAAGTCACGAGAAACCTGATTGAGGCTTACCCGTGTCTCGGCGACTTTCCCCATATGCGCTGGAAACCATCGGATTTAGTTCTCATAATCCCAATTTTTTCAAAAAGTTTGGCTGCAACTTCAGCTACGTAGTCGTTATCAAAACCCTTCATAGCAACTTTTGAATCGCTGTAAATGCAGGCCCACTTATTACTCCTGATGGCTAGAACAAATGCCGCTTGTTCCGCCACCATGGGGTCCTTGGTACAAATAGTGACAGCGTCTTGCACCTTCCCTTGAGAATTCGATACAATGGCGGTATATCCTTCTTTAGCTTTCACCCAGGCAGCACCAACTATAGCTGCCAGTTGGTTCTGATGCTCTATTTCCTGCAAGAGTGTTTAGCTCTTGCCTTTCTCTTTTTGATACTATACTCTGGATGCATTTTTCTGGAGAGAGGGTTGGTTCTGATTTTATCCTTAACTTCAGTCCTTAATTCTACTTCAGCCTCTATTAGGCTCTTTGATCTATTCAGTTCTACGCCTATTGTCTGTAACACGTTCCTGCCTGCTCAGGTTTTTGTCAATCTTTCGTGTTGCGCTAGCTATTGGGCTTCCGCAATTTCTTCCATTGTGTTGTGCCCCCCTAGGCTCATGAGTTCGTCGGTTCCAGCGTTACTCGTTATCACTAGGGCTACTTTGACAAACTTCCTCAGCATCACATAAAGTTGGCTAAGTTCTGCCTGCTTCTATTTGAATAATCCAGCCACATAAGTGAAGTGAAAGAGAGAAAAGGCGTGTATTAGCCTCAAAGTGCTGTCTTCCCCTAAGCCTCTGTGTCTATTGATAATTCTCCTGAGTAACCTAATGACTTCATCTGTTTTATTCGAGATATGCTGTATTGTTGTCTCGTTGGCATTGTTTTTTTCTATGTGATACCCAAGAACCTTGATTTTTTTTCAGCTAGCCTGATTGCGGATTCTTCATGAGTGTATGAGCACACTTTTGGCTCATCTTCAGGATTGCAACCTCTTGATTTACGACCTTTTCTGTGATGTTCAATGAACAAGAGTTCTGATTTGGTTGCGGAGCATTCCAACCCCATGTCTTTCAATGAGTTCCTTACAACATATAAACTTTCCTGTAATCTGGTCTCTGTCTGTCCTACATTACCCTCGGTACTCCATATGATTATGTCATCGGCATAAACCCTCAATTTGCTCTAAATTTCTTGCAACCTTGGACATTGCTAAATTGAATAGCACGGGTGACAGCACAGCCCTTTCTGGAGTGACCCTATTTCCCAAATTCCTAGCTTCTGATTTAAGCTCTCCTAGCTGTGCAGTTCTGTTTCTAAGAAAGTCATTATGCATGTTAAAAAGTATTTTACCTAACCCCATCTCCGAGAGAACGTTAAGTATTGCCTTATGCTGTATACGATCGAAACCTCTTTCCACATCCAATCCCAAAAGAGCTTTCGTATGCGCTGGGCTGGCGCGTATAGGTTGGTGTTTGATCAGTAGCATAGCAACCTGGGTTGACAGCCTGGGAAGAAAACCGATCAAGTTGTATGGGAGGATGTCGTTCTGCTCAACGTATTTCGCGAACCGATTAAGGATGACATGTTCCATAGCTTTGCCTAAACATGACGTTAAGGAAATAGGACGGAGGTGGTCCAGAGTGAGTTGTTTGCCTGGGTTTCGTAGGAGAATAGTATGGGCCACCCTCCTTTCCTCTGCGTATACCCCTTTCCTCCAACATTCATTGAAATGTTCAGTTGGATAAGAAATCGATTCGTCATCTAGATTTCTTTATTTCTTGTTAGTTATTCCGTCAAGTCCAGCAGCTGATTTCCCATTCAGATTGCGAAGCGTAGTGGTGTTTCATTGTTAAACTGGGCTTGTTGCGAAGATCGGCGATTCTGCCAATCATATTTCTTTTTTCAAGACCTCGAAGAATATAGGGAGCACTGACACAGGCCTATAATTTGATAGTCCAGTTTTGTGACATTTTCAAACGTTTTAACCATTTTCGCCATCTGGATTTCGTCATTTGGATGTGAACTGATAAACTAAGCCATTCGCTATAAACAAGGAATAACGACCACTTTTCCTATCAGTTCGGTTTACTGAAAACTACTGTACGCCTCTATGCGCGAAATATTAGCTTCGGAGACAAACCAGAGTTTGGTAAATATCGAGATGTTGAAGCTGAAAGCCAAGCCACAATCACGAAAATATAAGAGATCACAGTACTTATTCCTTTTAGATCTGAAGCAAGATTGAATAAATTTGCAAAGCGGTTAAGGTTGCCCGCTCATGTATTCGTTCATTTAGATACAGTTTTGCATAGGAAATTCTTAAGTACATATTGAGTCGAAGTAATGATTAGCGGAATACGACCACGTAGACAGTTTAATACTTACCTTTTCCATGCGAAACTCTGTTGACTCTACAGGGTGTTTCTTTTTAGGTGCCCCGAATATTTTATAATATTGGCTATGGCAAATAGTACAATTCTAACCCTTGATATAAATTACTTGGTGAGACGGCCATTACTTCTACGTGAAATCAAAATGGTCAGTGTAATAAATAATTTAATTACGCTAATTCACTTTTTGAACTAATGAAACTTGCGCCAGATATTTCGATCTACGAATTATAGCCGTCGGGTTCGCACTTCGTATTCATTTGGAACGAATTCCCTGGACAGCACCACATCCAAGATAGTCACTTTCAAAGTGTCCGTCAATATGCACAGATGTTTCAGTTACTTTTGTGCTTCAAATGCATGAAATTGTGGCTTCCTAAAAAAGTAACTGGAACGCCAATGCATTTCATCGGACACATTGAAAATCAATATTTCGGAAGTGGTGCTGTTCAGAGAATTCGTTCCAAGCCGGTACGCCGTGCGAACTCAGCGTCTATAATTCGTAGATTGATATATGTGGCGTGTACGTAATTAAAAAGTTAAATAGCATTATTACCTTAAATATTCAATTGAAAATGTTTATTTCAGCTAAAAGTAATGGCCTCCTCATCGAGTAATTCAGATCAAAGGCTGAAATGCTCCTATCTGCCTGTATATGTGTACATAGATTCTTGATGACAAATACAAACAAAACAAAGAAAAATAATTTGGGTCAGCCTGCTGTAAACGATAAAGCGAGTTGTGCAGCAAGAAATTGAGCCGCTTATTACGCATACAGTAGAGTTTTCTTTAAATTTTGCCTTTTAGACGGGTCAGGAAAATTGAACTTTAAAGTACAGCAGTTGTATTGCTTACAACCGCCATATTGAAGCTGCTTTTTTGAAACAATTATTTGTGACAAGAGGGAGCAAAACTAGGTGTAAGTTAGAGTTTCGGCTGGCCGCTTGTCGGACAGGTGTCTCGCACTCTATCGACGTGACATTGTAAACAGTCTTAAACAGAATAATGACAACAAGAAAACGTGAGCCACTTTCACTGCTCATTTGTAAAGTACAGTGGTTACTGCTGGAACGACAGGGGAATTTGACACCAGCGTCATAGAGCGAGCCATGTCACCGTGCCGTGACACTTTTCTTGGTCGCAGAACCTGATCTTTGTTTAGCGTCTATGGAAGCCGGCGACATGCATATACATAAAAATGAATAAGATGAGCGTGACAGCAGTGTTTCTGTGTGAGTATGCATTCATCTTGCTTACCCGCCGTGCCTGCTTAGTGGCTATGGTGTTGGGATGCTAAGCACGAGGTCGCGAAATGCGAGAACACCCGTGTACATAGATTTAGGTGCACGGTAAACAACCCAGGTGGTTGAAATTTCCGGATCCTCCCCCCCCCCCCCCCCCCCCCCCCCCCAGTACAACGCGCCTCATAATCAGAAAGTGGTTTTGGCACATACAACCCCATTATTTTTTTAATCGGCTTGCTTCCGTGCATGAGGGCTTGCTTCCATGTTCTCTTACTAATTTCGTTGATCTATCCCTTTAGCTTTTGGCTCTTTTACGTGATCAGTCACTGCGTGTCTTTCATTCACCGACGTTCCCACGCGCGCCTGAGCGTGAAAGTTTATGTGCTCACTCACTCACTCACTCACTCACTCACTCACTCACTCACTCACTCACTCACTCACTCACTCACTCACTCACTCACTCACTCACTCACTCACTCACTCAATTTCAATATAGGAGCCACAGTCCGTCGTGTACGTGCTGTGGCTCTTGTGAGACACTTGAACACCTTATATTGTAGTGTCCCGCACTCGTCACACAACGTGCATTGCTAATTAAGGAATATGGACTGATTGGACTCAAGTGTACGACCCTTGACGATGGCCTGTTTCTGAGAGGGAGTGCTGCCCAACGCTACCAAAGCCTCGCTAACTTTAATGCAGGAAACTGATTTGGCCTCCCGTTAATAGACATTCTTTTTGTTTTCCTAATTCCCTTTGTCCATGTCTCTGTCATTTGTTTATTTTCTAGTTTCCTTTCAATTTCTTTGTTTCCTATCTTCTCCTTTTCACCTATTTTATTTCCCTCCTCCCAAAAGAATAGGCACGCGTCGTGCCCCACTCGGTGGCAGTTGTCAGTTTGCTCCCTCGCTGTTTTGTTCATCTGCTTGTATGTTTTCATATCTAATAATAATAATAATAATAATAATAATAATAATAATAATGTCGCACTTTCGTGCGACATTTGTGGCTGTGATGAGTCTATCAAACATCTCCTCTACATCTATTCCCGTTACGACGACCGACACCTTATACGCCGCACAAGGTTAGATGCCATAGATCATTCTTGGTTAAAAACATGCTTGGACACTGACCACATCGTCGAAAACACAGGAAGTGATACATGCATTACTACAATTTCTTAAGCCCATAGACCTCAGTGAACTACTTAAGTTTCACCGTGCGTCTCCGGCTGAACGTACTCTGTCAGTTTTATCCAACTTCTTTTATGCCTTTACGCTTTATGCCTTTGTGTTCAGTAGCAAAGCAGACGCGTGCCTGGTTGAGCTCCATGCCTTTATTTCTTTTCTGTATATATTCGTCACAAATGCCCAACGTGCACATAAGCGCTCCAAGATCAACGGCATGTATTCCGGTTCTAACACAAATTATTGTCCAATCGTGAGTTGTCTAGTTCAGTTTCGGTTCAGTTTTCTGTGAACCAACCAGACCATGCAACATTGAGAGCTCTGAAAATCGGTAGTGGCACTATTTGATCGACTCCGGCTACCAAAGCACATTATCTAGCACTATGTCAGGAGTGTAATGGAATCAGATACAAAGAACATCCTACAGAACACTGGAATATTAGCAACTGGCGACTAGCGAAAATATCGAACTAAATATCAGCACGTTATCCTGGTAGGAGAGACGAATGAATGAATTTATATGGTTTTAGATGCGATAACCATGATATGATTATGAGGCACACCGTAGTGGGGGACTGCGGATTAATTTTGACCACCAGGGCATCATTAACGCGCCCCCCAATGCACTGGACACGGGTGTTTTTGCATTTCGCCACCATCAAACCGTGGCCACCGCGGCTGGAATTTCATCCCGCCACCTCGTGCTTGGCAGCGTAACACCATAGCCACTAAGCCACCGCGGCGGGTTCTGGTAAGATAGCTCCGCTATTCTGGTAAGAGGAGGTACCAATCGGACAAGGTGTGCGTATTCTATTCTATTTGTATGGGTTAGCTCGACTGAAAAGTGTCCAAAAACTAAATTGCCTCGCGTGGAATGTCTCTTTAAAGGTGTTCAGCAGCAACCTGGTATAACGAACTTTCTATTTACGTAGGCACGTTCATGTGTACTGCCGCAAATGACCGTGCTGGGGCGCTAAAAAGGCGAACTGTCTTTTTTTTTCAGCCCATAGACATAGAAGAATCCGGAGTTACTAGTGAACTGCATTGCCTTGAGAGCAAGTCTGAAAGCACCTATACTATAATCTCCGCATAAAGATAAAAAAATTCACCAGTTTTTTTTTACTTCTTGATCTGAGCGGTACCTTGTACAAAAAGTTTAGGCCCACCTCTCACCAACCCTACTCAAATAGCGACTAAATAGACATGTTTTATTACACAGTTTCGCACGATCTGATCACACTTCATTAAGTTTCTGCCGCGTTCAACGTCGACTTGTTAGCGCGGCGAAAGTGAGCATACAATTGTGGCTAAATCATAGGTTGCATACCGAAGTAAGTAAAAAATGCATCTAACCGCAAAAACATATGTTAGCGCTCGAGAGTCTCATCCCGTGCGCGCTGGTTCGTCGAGTATTGACTACTCGTGTAGCAGCGATTGCGAATTTCTATATAGAGCGTCTCTCACCTGTTCTAAAGAAACGTATCCTGTATGCAAGCACACCGCTAAAAAAGCCGGCTCGCAGAGAGAGTGAAAGGAACAGGCCGCGACCGGACAGTTTTCTAGAGAAAGACGGAGAGCAAAAAAAAGCTTGTCCCGGGGTGTATACGTGATTATGTAACTCCTGTGAGCAGTCTATGTGCCTCGAATATATTAGGCGTATTCACTCGCCGAGAGTTACAAGCGGAACGTGTACTGTGCACAGCCGTTTAATTAAACTGAGCTTCACCGATGCGAAACGCGTCACGGGTTGCTGGCTTTACAGTAGCTCGCTTCACAGGCGACTGTGTAGCAAGTGGCGAACCCTTTCAGTTATTCGCAATGTAGTAAAAAAAGGAAGGGGGGGGGGGGTATCAGTGAACTAGAGACTCACGTCGCTGCGTAAGATCGCCAACGATGTCTGTAACTCGTGTTCACGAGGTG
The DNA here is from genome assembly GCF_023375885.2 of Dermacentor andersoni. Taxonomy (NCBI): domain Eukaryota; kingdom Metazoa; phylum Arthropoda; class Arachnida; order Ixodida; family Ixodidae; genus Dermacentor; species Dermacentor andersoni. Next base: position 115,642,531 of record NC_092815.1, on the reverse strand, counting down.
CACGGACAACGCTCTTTGAGTCCTGGGAAATTTATGGTGGCTCCGCTACGGACCCGGCCACGCGCAAGCAGTCTTCTTTCCTCATTAAAGCAGACCAGATTGCGTGTGTGAGATTTGCGATGGTGCGTGACATGCAACGGATCCCGCGTTTGCGAGGCATTAGTTGCACTGAAGCACGTGGAAGGCCTGGACGGTAACGAATGTATTAACGTTCGTCTTCAAAATTACCTTGCTGTTTGAATTTTCGGCGTTAGAAGACAGTTCACGCATGCCGTAAGTTCTACTCCAGCTCAGCCAAAAATAGATACCGTCTACCGACCGTGAGGAGTGGGCTGTTAGGAGGCGTTGAAAAAATATGTGTACGCTATAAAGCAAGGACATAATATATTGATGCCCACATTTTCTTGCGCTGTGTACGGCAAATTAGGGTAGTACAAACGGGCACAAAAAAGCGCAAACGACCAAGTGATATATTATTAGATGATATCACATATTTGAATGTGGACAAGCCGATACATTGCGACGGTGTGAAAAACTATGTTTGGAAAACTAATTAATAGACTCTTTGATCTAAATATAGCCTCACATTTTCTTCAAATTACTAGACATGCACGAGCATCTCTTGCGAACCTAATTTCAACATCAGTGAGCCTGACAGAAGGCGTACAATCTTCTTCTTTTTTTCCGGAGATAAATGGCGTTGTCATATATAACAGTGCGCAAGTAAAACAAATATTGAATTATGAAAGACGTAGCTTAGATCTGAGATCAAGAAAGCCTCCAAGTGCTGGGAGAAATTTCGGTTTTCAGCCCACAATGTGTGCCGTGCGGACATAGCAAGTTACAATTTATGTATTCGGTTCACTGAAACTCGTAATAACCCGCCGTGGTTGCTTAGTGGCTATGGTGTTGCGCTGCTTAGCACGAGGCCGTGGGATCGAATGCCGGTTCCGGCGGCCGCATTTCGATGGGGGCGAAATGCGAGAACACCCGTGTACTGAGATTTAGATGCACGTTAAAGAACCCCAGGTGGCCCAAATTTCCGGAGGCCCCCACTACGGCGTGCCTCATAATCAGGTCATGGTTTTGGCACGTAAAACCCCATAATGCAAACTCATGATAAAACCATAAAACAACTTCCCTTCGTTTATTAAGAATTAATTCTTAATGGGTGGTGCCAAGAATACGACTTTTATTCATTGCCAGGGGCGCTATAACGTAAAACTATTCCAAACGTTTCTATTCCAATTCTGCAATCAGCTCACCGCGATTGGTCAAAAACTTTTTTGGCCCACCCCCACTTCAGCTGTCTGTCACGCCACGTCACGAAAACCGCGATAGCTCCCCAACTGATATGACGTGTACACACTGATTATGCATAATTTGACCGAACAAAACCAAAATAGTTATTTCTGATTCGATGCCTTTTTGCCATTAGCCCTCAGCTATTGGTCAAAAGCTTTCGGGCTGCACCCACTTCACCTGCCTCTTACGCGACGTTACAAAACCGCAAGAACTTACCGCGTGAAAGTGACGCGTACCCGTTAAAGATGCATTAACATGCCGAACAAAACTCAACTTTCTTCTGAATAGCGGCAGGCTGCCCCATTCCGAAAGGAATAAAAGATGGTTGCCGCCGATCGCTCCGGCACTGGCTACTCGCCCCTGCCGGAGAGCATGGCTTTATTTGCGTGTAATAAAACTTTTTGCGTGGCCGTGTAACGTTTTCGAGAACTTTCGGCAGGTTTACGACCTCGTTCTGCCAACTCTTCTTTGCTGAGGATCCGTTTTAGCGACATTCTTAAGCTTCCATTGCATGCCGCCGCGATTGTCGACGAGCCACCGCAAGCTAAGTAAGAGAAAGCTGACCAATCGCAGACGCCGGCACCACCCTCTTAATACTGTTATCGATATTCCGTGCAGTGGCTCGGCCCCATCAAATCCCTCTCCACTTGAGCATGCTCCACGCCTCTTGTGAGCCAATTAGATAAGACAAGACGCTCAGTGCAGGCAATGTTATTCGTTTTTCAAGCAAACAAAAGTGACCTCCTATGAAGAAGGGGATCATTTGATTGGTCTTTTCAGACAGCCCTGCGGGTGACCACCCGATGCTTGCGTCGGGGGTTACGCAAATTTGACGTCAGGAGATTGGAATAAAAACATATTGGAATAGTTTTACGTTATACGGCCCCAGGTTGAAAGTGTGTTTCACGGCTAGTGTGTAGTACCGTTGAATGCTTTACATGATATTACAAATGTATATAACAGCAGTCTACATATAAGGCATATAGCAATGCTAAGAAACACGTTATCTCGAAAATAATAGCACACTAGCACGTCTAATTTTCTTGTCCCATACACTCTTTCTAGGCGTCAATAAAATTGAAACAGTCATGTCAGAGAGGCAATGCCCTAAAGTTAATGTTATGTTGTAGCTACATTTGAAGGACATTTGCCCCCAATTCGTGCTTTAATATCAATTTCATTTCAATGAGTAAAGCATCTATTTAAGACTGACATTTATAACAACATTAGGGTTAGCCCCAGGAGCACACCGTTTCATGGGTTTATATGATGCTTATAACTGTTTTGTAACACGGAAACAAATGATAGCTGATTCGATGCAAAAACTAGTAGTAATGCATTAAAGAGAAGCTGAAGAGTCTGTCGAATTCAATAAGACGCTCATATACGGATGCGGGAACCTTATAAACCATGTAGATAAAATTTGGGTTTTTTTTTCAATTAGGAGCGACGTAATCGTCGGTTGAAATCGCGCTGTAGCTCCGCCCCCGTCGGATGCCGCGCGCTGCTGCTGACGCTGACGATGCGAGCGGAGACCGGAAACCGCGGTGTTGTGACGTCAACTCTAGTGTTTCGTTCCTTCGCAGCGTCCACCACCGTGCCTGACCGCGCTTGTTTCTGCGTGCGTGCCATCGTAATCTGCTTCGATCGACCCTGCATTCCTTTGTTGGTGCGTCTGCGTGTATGTAGAGTGGTAGTCAACGTGCGTGGTAGTCAACGTGAGTGGTAATCAACGTGAGTGGTAGTCAACGTGGTAGTCAACAGATGAAGGTCACTACACGTACTGCATGAACCGGGAAGCTTTTCACGCGTTTAAACCGTCTTTGTAGATTGCTGACAGCTTTGGACAGCGCACGAATGCCGACGATCGCATCCCCGCTTGCGTTCCACGAGGAGGCATGCAGGAACACAACACTACAGTTGTTTGACCGGAAACGAGCTCACTAGATCGGCGAAAGATCGGCGAGATCACTAGATCGCTTTGCAAAAAACATACTCACCAAAGAGCATTTCCAACACGAGGAGATCCCAAGACTTTGCTTTCGTTCGCGTCGAAAGCACTGCTCGCACCAGCATCGTTTGCTTCTTCGAGAGGCCGGCTGTTCGCAATCGGCTCGTACATGTAGGGAGTAACGCCGAACTCCTCAGAAAAACGCAGTCTCTCTAAATTTTCCATTACCGTCTCAGAAAAACAGCACCAAACTACCTAGTACTGCGCTTCATGTGTAGCGGCAGCGGTCGGTTACTAGTGTTGACGTCACGAGGCGCCCGACCAATCACAGGCGGAAACGAGACGCGCGAGCTGGGCGTGTCCGCTGCTGCACTTTTCGTCGAAATAAAATGTATTTGCGCTTTCTTTTGCTCAATTTCGATCCGATATTCAAATTCGGAGCGTTGAAACCCATTTTGTACAGATGTTCACTCATTTTTTCTGGAAAACCTTTCAGCTTCCCTTTAAGACCTGTTATGGTTACTGATACTCAAGGCGTCTTTTGAGTGCATGCTAATATCTGTGGATCGGTTGAAGAAAGAAGTTTGAATAAAAAGGTGATATCGGCCATAATTATCCCTTTTTGTATAAAAATCCACAAGTGAGCTTGTACATTTGGACGAAGGAAGAAAGTCTGTGTTCATTTGCATAGCCACTAAAAGAGCCGCGCCAAAGCTGAAGAACCAGGCTGCTGCTCAGCTGGGTTGCGTCGTTGCAGTTTATCGTTATGCATGAGAAATATGGGCCCTTAAATTTTAGGTTGACTTGACACAGGAACAACACCGACAACGTTTTCTTGGCAGCTCATTCATTGAAAACCGGCTGCCTACACTTACGTGCCGGTAAAATTTTGTACAGGCGTCCCCCAGTTGGCGCACGATATGGCTTTCTTCAGGAAATAATCGCTTGGGCAGGAGGCTGCGCCATTCAAACTCCCGTGGACGCCTTCTGGGCACAAAAATGCTCAACAAAATGGGCCCGGGGCCACTACGGTATTTAACAACATAGCCATGCACCTGCGAATTGATGGCGCATGTAATGGCAAATCAAGATGTTTCGTCCCATAACCTAGCGGTTCTGTGTATATATTCACGAATTGAACAGTCGAGAATCGGCGCTTGTGTCTATGGAAGAAAGTGCTTATAAGTTAACAGGACCGTGGTGTTAGGGGCATCTCATGCGATATATTGTTTACTTTGACGGTGAAAGGCGTAATAGGCGTTTGAAAAGAGCGAACAACAAAATTGAAATCAAACAAACAAAGGAATGGGAGGGCTGGCGGATGCTGAGTTGGCTTTGTTGTTCGTGAGAAAACGCCTCTGACAACGCACACAGAAGCTGCTAAAAGAGAAAGCTGCAAAACGAAGACGCCTCTTCGCGGACGCTTCTCGAACGGAGCGCTTCAAACATCAAGAAATGTTTTGTGTTGAGTCTACTGTGACGAGTAGCGCTTGTCTTGAGTGCCGCAGGCGAACGGCTCACTCCTTGGGGAACGTACATCGAAACGTGGACTGTGGAGTTCGCCCACCTAGTTTGTTTGTCACCGGTAAGCAAGGCTGGAAACATAAAAAGGGCTCCACATCACTAGGTTTTAAGAGATCCCAGAGAAAAAATAAGGTAGTGAACAAAGGGAATTTTTTCTCAGATGTGTGACATGTGCTCTTTTCAGCGAAGAGCTTCTTCTGGGGCAGGGCTGTGAATTTTCTTCCATGTTTTCTTTGTAACGAATCCAGTATTGACTTTGTCGCGAGTCTAACACTAAGTCTAAAGGATGCCCGTGAACAGGAACTACTGGTGTTGTTATTGCTACGTTTCAACACACCTTGTCTGTTCTCCGCAACTGTAGCTCCAAAAGAAGGAAACCCAGCCATAACTTGAGTAGCTAAAACAGATAAAAAGCATATCTTTTATTCCAAATCAGAGAAAATGTAAAGCTTACGCTCGCGTTTACTTGCGCCTCAACCGTCCTTGTTGGCCATGTTAGCTTGATCTGTGTATTCACGCTAGCGACAACACCTTGTAAGTTATAAGCAAGCATATAAAACTACGCAGGTTATTCCCTGTGCATTGAAACCTTAAATGACAGTGCGTTTATATGTTAGCAAGCGAGCTTACAAAGAAACTGATATTTGAGAACGGCTATGCTTGCAGAACTGCTGGTGTAGTTTTGGAGTCTGTTTAGAAATTATTATGCAAATATTTAAGGAAGACTAGTGTACCCTTGTTTCAAACGTTCAAGTTGAAATTTAGCTGGTTAACACTTTCGCACTCGCGCCATCTTCCTTGTGCGAGCAATGTTGAACTAGGATCCATCGTGCGACTATCCTAGTAAACAAGAGAAGCAATTGAGTCCCTAAGTATTCGTTAGAATTGTTACAGGTGACGGAAATCAAGCTGATATGTTACAAAAGCAATTTTAACAACCCTAACACACCATGTTTTACATACTATATATGTAGTGATGAATACAAAGGTTGTTTTAGTGTAGATAATTGCCCATGTTTCTCGATACATTTGTTTCGTGTAATGAGTCACGGCAGGCACCCTCCCAGGTTGCATGACTTGAAAACGTGTTTCACGTAATTCATGTCAGAAAGTTCTGAGAAGTCACATTAAGCAAAACAAGGAGGCGTTGAAGAGTGTTCGAAACAAATATCATTGTAGACGTAAGAATAAATGTAGTGGTGTATTTATTATTCATAGAAATCGAATGCATCTTCTCCGCCGCTGACCAAATTGCCTCTTCCAGATAACATAATTCTTGACTTTAAGATGAATTATTCTGAGGCGGACAGTACTTCCAAGAGAAATCGAAATACATATTAAAAGAATTAACCAAATTCCACTAGTTCACTTCCTTATTAATTACCTTAAGGTACAGTTGCAGCTCACAAAATGTACTGGATGAGTGCTTTGTTCCATTTCCCTTTTTAACAAAACGCTCTTTTATGCACTGAAGCACAAAAACGAACGCCCATGTATTTGGTCCCACACTATAGACCGTTTCATCGGGCGAGGAGGATAGGGCGCGTGGAGAGCCTTTCCTCCTCTCTGGCTTGGGCGATCCGGCGCGGCGCTGCTTGAAAGTATTGCTGTCGCGTGCTGCGGAACGATTTCGAGATGTTTTAGATCGTACTTTGTGAAATTTACGCCATGTTCGTTCATATAAGGTCGTCAGGGAAGCCTTTCAGTGCATCGGTAACTACTGCGGGCAGAAATATGTCTTGGGGGCGTAAAAATGTGACGCGCATAATCAGCCGCGGTGTACGCGCATTATCAGTCGCGGTGCGTGTATGTGTTGTTTACTATTTTGCTTATATCGATTTTAATTCAACAAAGAAAACCGGCGTCTCTGTATTACCAGCATTAAATGGTAAATCAGCTCACTGTCTGATCGATTGGCGTAGGGAGTAAAACATAAAACATAAGAGCGGATGCTCCTGCACGGCCAACCTGAGGCAACCACGAAACAGCTGAGCGGCAGGCGCTATCAAATATTTGTGGTACACTGGCATCATTCTCACGCATTTCAAGTCTAGTATGCTTGAAATTATGTCTACGCTAGCCTTGCTGCATGAGGCCCATGGCGCTGCTCAACATAGCGATCACTGCGGTTGGTGAGCCAGCACGATACATATATAAGCTGTGTGCTTCGGCATTGCCTTTTTGGCCTGTATACAGCCATAATATATGAGAGGGTTCGCATAAAAAGAATGCGATGGCTATTTTTGAGCGCAAAATTTCCGTAATAAGTGTCAGTGCGTGGTAGAGAAATGAACGAACATAACCAAAAAGAAATTCGGTTATCATCCTCTTTCTCTAAAAAGCAAGAGAAAACGGGCTAACGCCGCACAACGTTTATAAATATATACCCGCTGATGCCGTATGCTTGGACCATGCGCTATATAGAACAGAGATATCTGTAATCCAGCACCCACTACTGCTTAGGACGCTCGCACAGTTCGTAAACGGTTGCTTTGCTGGACAAGCTTAATTCAGACTGTAAGGTATGCTGCTATTACTAGCCAAAACTATTTTATTCATGGGTGGAAACCTCATCCATCCAACCAAGTAGTTACGCAATGTGACCTGCAGCGAACAGTTTGAACGCTTGTCAAAGTATAACAGCACAGCTCCTATTGTAACAGAACGATCGTCGCGTATGTTTCATGGCTCCTAAACCGCAGCTTAGAAATACAGGATAATACTGCAATAAGGTAACATTACTGATTCGAACATTCGGAAATACACAATTGATCTCCGAGGCTGATTGTAGGCTCAAGTATGCGCGCACACATCGCGCTGCGTGTTCCGTCCACCTCAACGCCAGCAGAAATTCCGGCCATCACGCCTTAAACCACTCCAGCACGTTTCACAGAACCGTTTACCACGTAGAAGACGCACGTCATACTCAACAGACCACACGACCGTGAAAACAAACGCCAAAACCTACCGCCGAGCGTACACCTGCCATGCAAAAGACCGCTTTCACCCAAGCCAGTATGGCGCTGCTCATAGGCGGCGCCACTGCGCTCACAATATGGCAGCGCCTACGAAAAAACGGTCTATAGGAACTGAGAGCCGCCGTGGCTGCTTAGGGGCTATGGTGTTGGGCTGCTAAGAACGAGGTCGTGGGATCGAATCCTGGCCATCGTGGCCGCATTTAAATGGGGCGACATGCGAAAACACATGCCTACTTAGAATTTGGTGCACGGTAATGAATACCAGTTGATCCAAATTATTCCGACGCCCCCCACTACGGCGTGCTTCATAATCAGATCGTAGTTTTGGCACGTAAACCCTGATAATTTAATGGGAAATGACATCTCGAATATGGCGCCCTCCTCGAAGTTCATTTCAACTGGTCACTTCTTGCAAACTCACCGGATGCAATTCGTAAATTGAAATGTGTCGTTAATTAGCGAACTTCTAATACTTACTTATGTAAGTGTTTCGAATTTTTGTGCTAGTTATGTCTGCCTCTTCGAATAATGCAGCTTAAGGACAGTACTTATGCTATCTGTCATCGGCGATTTTTAAAAATATTGTTAAACATAAACTTGATCACCCCATATGTTGCAATGCGCCGCATTGTTTGCCACCTTTCCTTTTATTTCATTGCGCTTAGCTTTCTTTTGCATGGGAAGAATACGATCTCTGCGAGGGAGCGCAATTACGCGGTTTGTTCTTAAATGGGGTAGTTCTTAAATGCGACACCATTTTTATGGATTCCCTCTTCCAATCTGGTCTCTCTGACTGCCGTCTTTCGATGACGTAGTAAAAGCAATCACGAAAAACCAGTTCAACGATGAATCCAACCCGAGCCTGAAGCATGGTAAGCGAAGCACCAATCCACGGCGCCCCACCAACAGTTGACTCGGGGCACGGGATACGCACGACAGTAGAACGGAAGACCACCGCCGCCGCCGTGCTGTTGCAATATCAATGCACCTGCGCGGCATCGTGCGTGAGGGGTTAGAAGATTAGGTAACTTCATTATAATACTTGCTTTAATTACGGTTCATGTTTATATAAAAAAAGTTGAAGGGAGTCGACATAAAGGTCCCTATGTTTCCATGTTAACCCATTTCAACATGGCCTTCTAGACCATGAGGACTGACGTTAAATTATTCGTTGAAATTAAATCACCGGATCCCGCATGCTGGACTCAAAGCGCGGCTCGAGGTTCCACGCCCCTGTGGCGCAGTAGGGTGCTGTAGAAAAAGAAGAAATAGGAGTCTTACTATAACGCGCGATAGCACGTTCTACTTCGCACTAGCTGCTGCAGCGGCTATGCGTCTGGCTACGGTTTGTGTAAATCGCCCAATCAGAATCAGCTTGTGGGAAGAGGGAAGTGCGACGGCAGCTTCTTTATGCGCCAGGCTTTCACATTACGGAGGGATTGAACGTAAAGCCGGCGTCCCGGTGCTGCATGCGCAATGAGGTAAATTGCAGGAATTATTTCACGCTTGCTAGCCGCCGTGGTTGCTCAGTGCCTATGGTGTTAGGCTGCTGAGCACAAGGTCGCGGTATCAAATCCTGGCCACGGCGGCCGCATTTCGTTGGGGGCGAAATGCGAAAACATCCGTGTACTTAGATTTAGCTGCACGTTAAGGAACCCCAGGCGGTCGAAATTTCCAGAGTCCTCCACTACGGCGTGCCTCATAATCAGAAAGTGGTTTTGGCATGTAAAACCCCATAATTTTTAATCCCTCGCTTGTTATTTAAGCCTACATGGTAATTCATAAATGTAGAAACCTAAAACTAGAGTGTTATTGTTATTTTCTTCATCTTTTCAATTTGCAAATATACAGTAAAGTTTGTGACTGGGAATGGAATAATAATTAGTCTAATGAGTGCGTGAATTGGTTTCGTTTTTGTTGGAAGTGATGTTTGTCTGAGCAAATAAATAATCTCTATTGACTCACTCCAAGCTTGCAATTTTTTTTTAAATAAAAGTGTTTCAAGTCAAGACAAAAAAGCCACACGCTACAACGTGATTCTTTTTCAAGGTATACGTTTTTTTTTTTTTTCTAGAAAGGCTACGAGCATAGCGGGCACTTCAAAGGAGGAGTCCCTATGCAGAGGAGTTCCTAGGCAAGGCCAGTACACTTTGCCGCTTTGGCGCAAATTATCTTTTACGAAGACTTCTAGCCTACGAAACCCTTGTGGTTACGGTGCCTTATACTTTGTGTTTCACAGAAATTAACGCGGCCGCCACTATACTAAAAAAAATTAGGTGAGATAACTTTGCAATGACAGGCTGCTGCCAAATTTGATTTCTTCTTCTGGCGCCGCTGGACGCTTAGTCAGCGCATAATGTAACAGGAAAAGGCACCGCGTTCTTCTTTGCTGAACGAAGGAAGCGTTCTTCGCTTATGGTGATTTTTTTCTTGCCTGCATAAACCTGTTCACTTTCCCTTGTCGCGTCACCATCCATTGCTTCCGGGTAATGTCATTCGTGCTCGAATCATGCCCTTCTGAGGAATAAGCTTCTATCGCTCGAGCGCTTGCTCACGCAGCACGCAAGAGGGCACGCTGCTGAATAGTGGTATGAAAGAGCAACGAAAGTGGCTGTGCTAACCTTTTTCTTTATTAGTGCTAACATAGTTAGCAGCCACACAAAAGAAATGCGCGGTCGCCCTGGCATTTGGACAAGATGCAGGGCGACGATCGAAGGCTGCAGGAGAGATGCTTATTCAAAGGCACGAATTTGGCAGAGGCGGATGTATACGTATAAATGGCTGCATTCTCGACGCTCTGTGTTTGGAGAGCGATTAAGACGGAAGACTCGTAGACGAGCCGCAAAAGTGAAAGAAAACAGAACAAATGCATTCTCTTGGTTGAATAGACAAACTTCCAAATACTTAGAGAACAACTATACGGCCTTGGAGAAGAATGCTTAGGAACGCAACGAAAGGTGAACGCAGGAAATGACATGTGGGACCTCTGACAACCCTACATTTCATGCCTTAGGTTCAGTTGAGGAAGCAAAGGAACGATGCCTTCGATGTAGTGCCAAGAATGAACACCTTCGTTTAAAAAAAAATAACTCCTATTTTTTTCGCTTTCTCTCAGGCAGGCAACATCTAATCTGGGGCGTGTGTTGAAGTCAGTGCACGTAATACCACACATTACTCTTTTTGGTGTATGTCCAATGTTCGTTTAAATGTATAGTGACCATATTTTACGTCAGAAAATTAATCTCCATGTTATTGAGCGCTATCAATAAGTGCATATTAGAAAATCCCAAGTGATTAATGGTAACTTTAGGGATATAAGCAGATAAATGGTCTTGTGTAAATAAAAGGAAACAAGAATTGGCGTATTTCGGTAAAAATCTCTCGATATATCGTTAAAAGGGCTTGAAAGCTTCCATATTTGCTGCTGATGCAAGCCGAATCGCTCGGACACTAGTACAGACCGACAGTGCAAAGTTTGTAATGGCGCATGCATAAGTCGCAGGATGCCTAATAAACCCTATATTAAAGTACACGTACGGCCTACTCAAATTGGCGTCACACATGGCCTCTATTCAGGCTATGGGCCCCACCGGTATACTGTACTTCATAGCCACGCGCAAGAAACAAGTCAGTCCTTAACCAATGGACTTCTAACGATACATTACTAATCATCTTCCAGTTCCTCTTGGTTGTATCGAGCTTCTGACGCACAGCGAAGGGGTTAGAGAGGGAAGCATAGCCAAACTTCTCCAACTCGCCCAGCCTTCCACACATGCGAACTTCTCCGACATCGTTAGGCGTAAGTGCTATCTAGCAGAGCCTCGTGTTCTTTGTATCTTTTATTACGTGACAACGCGAAAGTTTCTCTACTTGGAATGTACTCGTAAGTGATCGACTTGTGCTGCATTACTATTGCATAGGACATCATACCACAGATCTCACCGCCCCCTTCCGTAACGCAAAATGATGTCGTTTCTTTTCTCTTTTATAGTGTCTTTTTCTTTCTTTTTTTCTAACGGCCCAGTAAATTTCTTCCGGCCCCCAGATAGGCTTAGAGAGACGCTGAGAAGAAGCTGCAAAAGTCATAGCGAATCACTTTCGTGCCACACGTAAAGCTTCTTTCGGTGGTTCTGCTGACAAAGCTCCTCAGACCCATATTGCTGACAAAGCCACATGGCTTGTCTTTAGGGAGCCATAATAGTTAGTATTTCCCTTACTTCTGCACTTTCAAGTTTTAACCGCTTGCACAATCGCTGTTACTGTACAGAAGCGAGATAAAGCACCGCACTTGTGCTGAGACATCGCGTTCGTGAGCTGACCTATGGCAATTCACGACTGCCCTCCTCATTCCTTTAAGTATAGCGCTCATTTTCGCAACGAATCTCCTTCCTGTTTAGGTTTTACTCTCGGAAGGCACCCTCAGCAGAATTTATTAAGGCGGCAAGTTGAAAGTGACGCCCAATGTAATCCTCTCACGATGTCAGCTCGTCCCGGTGCGGATGCATGTCGAAGGAACTCTTCTTAACATGCGCCTGCAAGCGGTGGTAAAGTGGAACTCTTGTAAATGCCTTCATGTTGCAGTTTGATGCGGCCGAATTCCCAAGTGTCGAGTAAGCGAGCAAAAAAAGAAGCGCGTAAGGATCGCGTAAAGCCTGCATTAAGACCTCTGTTGCACGAACACAATGAAGTATGCACATGCTTGTAATGATCGAAGTCGAAATAAAAATCACAGGAGAATATTTTAAGGGTGACCCAACAGCATCGACGGGCTTCAGTAGAGACCACCACAGCTCATGACTTGAGTCACGGGAAATATTTCAACTGTTTTACCAGGCTTTAGTTTGCTCTTCATGTCGGCATCAATCGGTGTCTGTTATATCTAAAGTTGCCGCTACTGGCTCGATCAGCACACGCAGAGTGCTCAGTTAAGTCTTTGTTTGACATCGTTCTGCTGACCCGGTAAATTGGAACAATTGTCACTGCTAGATTCTGATCTTTTGCGTAATGCGCCCGCCGTGACAAGGCGATACTGGTCATAACATGGGCGGAGCGTCGCTCGAATCACTGGAAAAGCGCAAACAGGAATAAATAGCAATCATCACATACTTCGGCCCTGTTTTTGATTTCTTCTTGCAATGGCTAAACAAAACATGCTTCGTATCTTAACTTCTTTCGCCATGATATTTTCGTTTACTGCAACACAAAAACTGAAGCCACGAATTTTGCTGCGGGAATTGACGCAAAAAATATAATAACAAATAAATGAAAAAATAAAAAAAGAAATTGTTGAACAACTAAGAATAAGCAAACAACTTTGTGGTAATAATTAGGTAGACTGCAAGAATGCGGACGACCATATACAGGGTGTGTCAGCTAACTTTAGCCAGTGTTTAAAAATGTGCGAATACCCCGTAACTGGACAGAAGCCAGGCAATGTTGTTTGCCGTCGCTTGGATATACTCAGATTATTTTTTCTTTCATTCCGCCTAGATCAACTTCTCAGATATTATTTCATTTCATTTCATTTATTTCATTTATTTTCACCTTAAAGGCCCGGAGGCATTACATAAGAGAGGGCTTTAATCCTTGTAACAATGTTAGAAGAAATGTACAGAACAGTAAAGAAACAACAATAAACAAATACAAGCCAGGGACAATTGCGAAAAAAAGGAACATCGTGTTAGAGTAAGGGTAAGTGGGATCAGTAATTAAGCAGGGTGGTTATTTAACATTTCGCGGAACGTTTTACGGTCAGTGCATGACACGATATCTTCTGGGAGATGGTTCCAATGGGTTATAGCGTCGGGGAAGAATGAAGTGTTCATGGCAGATGATCGGGTGTTAATGTTTGCTATGGGACGACTGCGGCTTAAGCGAGGGGATGACCGTAAGGGTGGATTTAACAGGGAATGCCTGGAGTGTGGATGGTAATAGAAGGTGTGAAGCAAGCAGAGACGAGAGATGATCCGGCGGGAAGCAAGTGATGGTAGTTCAAGTGTACGTTTTAGTGCGGTTATGCTGGTATCACGAGAGTAATTGGAAATTATAAACCGAGCAGCGCGCTTCTGTATTGCTTCTATGTCATAGGTTAGATATGATTGGGAAGGATGCCAGATGGATGACGCATATTCTAACTGCGGACGTACGAATGTTAGATATGCTAGCTTTTTTTATTTCTGGTGATGCAGCTTTCAGGTTGCGTTTTAAATATCGAAGGGTGCGTGAAGCATTAGAACAGATGGTGTCAATATGAGTTGCCCATGATAGTGTCGATGTCATGTGAACGCTGAGATATTTGTAAGACGGGGCATGATTGATAGGAGCTGAATTTATTGTGTAGGTGTGACTGGTTAAGCTGTGGTTGCGGGTGAATGACAGAGCGTTGCATTTAGTAAGGTTAAGCGGCATGTACCATTTCTCGCACCATACTGCGATGGAATCGAGATCCTGTTGTAGTGCGGTGATTTCATTCGAGCCTTTGATTGGGGAATATAGGACACAGTCATCCGCGAAAAGACGTAATTTATTCTTAATGTTAGCAGGTAAGTCATTGATGTAGATGAGGAAAAGTAGAGGCGATAAACCAGCGCCCTGCGGCACACCCGATGTTACGCTGCTAAGAGATGAATTATGGTTATTTGCAGAGGTAAACTGTGTGCGCCCTTTTAAGAAGTGTTCCAGCCAGGTAAGAAAGATATTTGGGATTCCGATGGATGCGAGTTCTTGAAGTAAGTGATTGTGGGAAACGCGGTCGAATGCTTTTGAGTAATCCAAGAAAATGGCATCAATCTGCAAATGCAGGTCCATGAAACGTAGAATTTCATGGGTGAACTCGGCGAGTCGGGTCTCGCATGAAAATTGTTTTCTGAAGCCATGCTGGTGAGGGTAAAAGATGTTGATATATTCCAGGTGTGACATTAGGTTGGATGAGATTATATGTTCCAGAAGTTCAGAAGGAATGCTGGTGAGAGAAATTGGGCGATAATTTATAGCACGGGAGCGGTCGCCATTCTTGAAGATTGGTACGACATGGGCCTTTTTCCAGTCGTCGGGCAAGCTTTCAGTCTTTAAGGATTGCGTAAATATTAGATGTAGTACCTGGCTAGAAATTTTACTGGTGTTAACTAGTATTTTGGCGTTAATTCCATCACACCCGGCTGAGGTGGTTAGTTTGAGTGAACTAATGAGGCTACATATACCATCAGGGTTGATCTTGATGTCTGGCATTAATTTTACTGGGAGGGCAGGTATTGATTCAATGAGAGTGTCATTAGTGTTGGAGAAAACTGAGGTGAAGTAGTCGTTAAGAGCTGACACGCATTTCTCAGAGTTAATGAGATTACCATCCGGATCTGTTAGTTCAGTCTGTCTAGAATGTGTCTTTACTGAAAGTAGGCGCGAGAATTTGTTGGGGTTTCATCGTAGAATCGTCAGAAGGTCATGATTAAAGAAGTTATCTTTGGCTATCGTCAGCTCCTGAGAATATTGGTTAGCGCACAGTTCGTATTTTCCCCATGTTTCTGAGTTATTTGTAAGCTTAGCTTTTCGGTAAAGCTTTTTCTTTTTAGTAAGGAGAGCTTTCAGTCGTTTATTAAACCATTCATTGTTAGAGTCGGATTTCACGAGAACTGTTGGTATGTATCTAGCTTCCAGGCTGAGCAATGCATTCTTATAAAGTTCCCAGTTGCTATCGACAGTTCTTGATAAATAAGACTGCTGAAAATTATTAAAAAATTTATGAAGTTCGTTATTTATGGCGTCAAAGTCCGCCCTTTTGTAATCTTTTATTATTTTTGTTGTGGGTGACTTTTTCTTAAGCGCTATTGTCATGCAGATATGGATGAGGTTTTGATCGCTAAGACCGGGTAGTGTGGTAACGCTCTTTAAGCTATCAGGGCAAGATGTGAGCATAAGGTCAAGGGTGTTATCCCCTCTTGTAGGACATGATATCACCTGATGTTGGTTGAAGTCTAGAATATGGTCAATAAATTATTTAGCTTCGGATAACGGTGACCTGTTGGTTACAGAAAGCAGAGGCCAGTTAATGTTAGGGTAATTGAAATCGCCAAAGAGGTGAATAGGTGCGTTAGGGAATTTGTCAGTGATGTCGGTTAGTGCTTTACGGAGTGAATCGCAGAATGACGGATGGCTGTCCGGCGGCCTATAGCACACGCCAAAAATTGTATTTCCAGTACCATTGTAAGCGCAAGTCCACAATAGTTCGAGGTTATCATCCCGACTGATCAGGGAAGATGAGAAGGTGTTTCTGATAGCTAATAAAACACCCCCTCCTCTCCGGTTGCTCCTAAATTCTTTAGATACCGAGGTAGTCGCTTGGCAGTTGGGCGTCGAGCGTCGAAAGAACGAGCGTGCCAAGGCAAAACGTGCGGTCGAGACACCGGAGCAAGGCGAAGAACGCCTAGCCAAAAGACGTCGCCAAGAAGCTCAACGCCGTGCTATGGTCTCCCAACAACAGCGGCAGGATCAAGAGAGTGTCACAGACGATCCCAAGACTCGTCGGTGCACTGAACATGCTATTAAACTCGGTGAAAGTGCGAGTGCGTCTACAGTCTTCTTCTCGGACTTTGTGAACAATCCGCTCGGACACATTTGTGAACAAGGCCATAGCCAGATAAGCTTATGTTATCAAGCAAGGCAAGAAATTAAGCAAGCATAACCGTACCTTTACGCTACGTATATCCTGGCATAGCTGGGCTAAGCCACTGCCAATTTTTTTCTTGGCTTCTTGAGATACAGTTTGCCCGTACTTAGCAACACTTACCTAGAAATGTTCGTGCTCTACAGACTATACAAGCTCGTGCTCTCAGGGTTTGTCTTCATTTGCCAAAATGAACATCGACAGCGGCGACTATTGCAATCGCACGGGACCAACCCATACAGGCGCACATTGCGATGGAAGAGTTGAGAGTCCACATTTGGCACTTTGTCCGTGCCCGTTCCCACCATCTGGCAACACTACCGCCAGAAAGGCCGCAGGCATCCTTTTGTGGTACGATTTCGGATTATTACACACGCCTTTCATCAGACCTCACCCCCTCAACTAAGCCATCGATTGCTTCATGGTGTTTGGCTCGACCTACAGTGCCCCTCACCGCGTCAGGAATCAGGAAAAAATCTGAGCTGTCATCACCTGCTCTTAAACAACTTACTCTCCTCCTTTTGCACGAAAGGTACGCCGACCACGTGCATATTGATACTGACGGATCGGCAACTCCTCAGTGTTCCTCTGGAGCCGTGGTTTTCCCAGCGAAAGCCCCCACCATCAGTTTAAGACGTGTCACCCAACGACACCAACGGCTGCGGAACTTGCAGTTCTTCGCGCTGCACTTCATCTTGTCAACCAAGAATAACCTCGAAGATTGTCAATATTCAGTGATTCGAAGGCAGCACTGCAGTCTTTGCTATCAGCCCTGCGGCCTGGACCACACCAACTGGTAGTCGAGATTAGAGAACAACTCCATACCTTGACTGCGAAAGGACACCACGTGACATTTCAGTGGTTTCCAAGTCAATGCGGTGTCAAAGGGAACGAACACGCCGACAACGCTGCTCAGTTGGCTCTTCAAGGCGACGAAGAGGAGCCTATACCGTTATCAAGAACAGATGCCACTAGAAAAATTAGAATGCTCACCCGTGATATCACATTCCCCTTGTGGAACGCAGGCAGTTTTCAAAATAACCGACTGCATAACCTAGCCTCCTCTCTACGCCTTTGCATTCCAGCGGGCTGCTGCCGTCGCAAAGCTATCCTGTTTTGTCGATAATAGCCAGGGGGGGTTTCACTAAGTCCTTTGCATTCCGAATCGGATGGGCCGACGACGCCTCGTGTGATGATTGTGGTAGCGAGGAGTCTCTTCCACACCTTCTCTGTGACTGTCCTCGCTACAATTTAGAGACGATCGCTCGAAATCGCGACAGCGCATTTCGACCAAAGACCTCTAACAGAAGAACTTATTTTACAATGCCGATATGACAAACCAGCGCAGCGGAGGGCGACGAGGGCACTGTTGCACTTTTTAAGGGCAACAGAATTGGACAAATAGCTGTAGCCTGAACAGATGTTTATAGTGCTGCAAGTGCTACTGTGCTGTGTGGTGACGGTATATGGTGACAGTATTTAACTGTGATTGTATGTCTATGCTCCTTTCTTTCTTTATCTCTACTTTGCTATAACTTTACCTCCCCCTCCCCTCTCTCCGCAGCGTACGGTGGCAAACCGGATGTACCCCATCTGGTTAACTTCCCTACCTTTCCCCTTTCTTTTGTCTCTGTCTTTTTCCAAGGTATCATGCACGAAGCTTCATCTTTGGTTTGTTTTTTACGTGAATATGACCGAGTATATGCTTTTTGGAGTCTTCCTGAGAAACAATCAGTACTTTTCCGGCCCTTTTATCCAATTAAGTGAATAAAGGTATTTACAAATAATTATTTAACAGTACGTTCCCATACACTGTCTCATAACGCTGCTGTCGCGTGCGCACGGGGGCGTAGTCTCATATTTTTCAAATTTATTTACGTGCACATTTATTTGTCACTACGTCATTTTCAGGCTGCCGAGGCAAGAGGTAACACGAAATTAACGTTACTAGGCCGTCGGCGATTTTCCTTTTTTACCGGAGAAGATAAAGACGTGATGTCTACCTTGCTCGAAACATTTTTTGGCGTTTCTTTTGTTCGAAACAACTCCCGATCCATCATCTCGTGAGTTGGCACATCAATAAAAAGTTAGCTAATTACCTTTATTTACGTTGTTGAATTACGAACCCTAAAAGATCACTGCCGGTTTATCAAGAGTAGTTCGAACAACATTCACTTGGTTTTATTAACGTAAAATTGTCTGCTTTCGTTGGCAGGTTCGTGCCCAATATCTCGCACAGCCAGCATACTGCTGACTGGTTGTAATTGGACAGAGCCTTGCATGAAAACAACAGTATATGAAAATTGCTTGAACAGAGTAAGATAGAGCGGTCTCCGAGTGTGTGTGTAGCCGACTTAGGCGCGTTTACAGGATTTAAATACACGGAAGTTCTCTACGTAAAGCACTTAACACAAGGAAACAAAGACATCGAGCGTCGTTGCTTGCGAGAATTGATGAAACAAGAAAATGTGCACATTTTTTTTTCTTTTTTTGCGGAATGCACCTGGTTGTGAGGGTACCTTAAATATGAAAGCCGAGAGAAAACAAAATATTCTTCATTCCGTTTCAGAGGCTGGAAATTTGTGGTGAATTATTGCAGCTATGCATATATAGGTACATGTGGTCCTGTAGTATACGTGATGCGTGAGCTTGTAACGAAACAATATTAATTGCGTTCTCGCCTGCGGTATGCCGCAAAAGCTGAAACGCGACAAAACAGTTGTAATTTACGCACAGACATGAGTTATGGATATAATGAAAAATGGATGCATGTTTAATATTGAAACGACACCGAAAACCTTCATTACGCCGATGGATGGCGTTTCAAAGAGACATGCACACTAGCATCTCCAACTTAGTTATGATATCATTTATGATGATGCCCATGCCACTTGACCAATAATACATTACCTAACGCTTTTGCTCTTATATTCCTGTTACTTGCCTACTTACCTGCCAATGGCGGAGTCAATAAACCATTTTTCGTTCCGATCGGTTTAGACTCAGCTATAGCAGCGGAAGCCACAAGGAGAAAATATTGCGATGCCATTGTGTGCCATAATTTACGTGCCAATCTACGCCTCACTCAATGACGCCACCGCATTATTAAAACCTGGCTTCAGGACCGCGCTTTCTAAATTTATTACTGTTGAACATTCATTAAGCACACTTATAGGAGCATAGATACAAAATTGGGAAATAACATTATTGACGACATTTACAGGGGCAAAGGCGCCCTTGGTCGTCATTATTTTGTACCCGCTCATTTGCAACACGGAATATTTTTTTTCGGGAGTGAAAGTAGGCACATACACATTAGAGATGACACTCGGTCTTGAGCGCATGCATTACCGCATGTATTTTGCTTTCTGCATAGACTACTTTCTTGATAACTATATTGGTCCTGCACTATTCAACCATGCTTGAAAAAGAAACGTTTAAGGCGAGAGCAAATGTTTAAAGGCGAACTGCAACGCAAATTTGGGCTACGCAAATTACTTATTTTCAGATATTGTATATATCGAATAGCCGGCGTGCCAGATATTCAAGGTTCAAGGTTCCACCAAGTTTTAAGGCTTCAACTTTTCGACCACGCTATAGAATCTCAGTCTAATTTTGATTAGCTGCAAAGCTTTGAAAAGGCCTACAGATAAGAATTAGCGTGCGTGTTCGTGTTTTCCGGTATCAGTAAAGGGTAGACGAATTCGCGATGGTTTTCTTTTATAAGTGCTGTTAAACCATGGACAGTCGCCTTCGCTAATAATATGTAGAACGTCGTGAGTGGCTGCATATCATTTGCTTTGTAGCCATACAAACCCTATGTAGCTATGTAGCCATAGGCCCAAGTCTTAATTTCAGGCTATATAAAGGAGAGATATCGGACGCATTCACGTGACAACAGCTCTCCCTAACCACACAGCACGCGAGAAGAAAAAAAGTCAATAGTAAAATCGCGAACAATATTAGAGGGAACAGCAATTTCGGCTTTTAACAACCGCTCCTTATTATGTGCAGATTTTAATACGCGTATAAGGGTTCAGTATGTAAGAAGTAGCTTTCCCACCGAAAACTTAGTCTTATTGAACTAGCTTATTCAGGGCATGCATATTTAGCCACTAGGCCTAAGCCATTTGTGTTGTCTCCTAGATATATACGCCGATGGGGTACAGTAAGTATGTTTATTTTCATGCATGTGGTCCGACTGTTTGAAAGTATTCGTGTGCAGACCGCGCTTTTCTAACAGCTGTGTATTTTTTTCCTCCTGACACTACCGTGCATGTAGTCAAAGTTCAGTACAAATAAAAAGAGAGAACGTTTTGCATTTCTAGTTGAAGCCTGTCAGGAAGACAGCAATATCTTCCCGTCCTGCTCGCTAAGAGATATGTCTTGCACTTGACATGCACGTCACTATATATCAGTCCAAAAGTTCACGCAACACTGTGTTCGCGGTGTTCAGGTTCATTTTCTTCACAATGACAAAAGTCGAAGAGTAAGGTCAACGATCTTGCAGCACCTTTTTAGCGCTCTACCACAGCGGGGATTCGTTTCAAGTAGCAGTGGAATGTTTGTTCGCGTTACCAAAAAGCAGAAATGCAAAAGATGGACGGAAGCAGGAACGAAAAGGGCAACAGAAACAGCGTTTCATTCCTACTTGCATCTGTATGTGCAGGCCTCGCTTTACGTAATATAAATCCCTACCAACTTTCTCAAACTTCAGTAGCTAAAAGTGAACAATTCGATGCTGTTGACTCCAGGCTCGGATAATGCATCCGCCTGCAAGAAAGATGCTTGAGGGACACCAGGGACAGTTGCGACACTGAGCGAGGATATTGAGTTGATGGACTTTACGAAAAAACATTAGCCTTGTTGTCCAAGATGCACTTCGTCCATATCACTGTGACATTACTCAAGTAAAATTGCACCTGCTCGTTGTTTGCTATAGAATGCGATGCTCCTCAGACGAATGCCTGGTCACATTGTGCATCGTCATATCTGGCTGTCTCCAATACACCACCACTGCAGTCTTCGCATTTTATTAGGCCTTCTGCAATGGCTTCAAATAAGACCTACCGTGCACAGAATTAATAAGTTGTCTCTCTGACGGCGCAGCATCACAATGTAACATAAAAGTTTAGTAAATATCTATGGGCAGGCGAAAAAACTACAACCTCACAGCTGGGTGAAATTCTTTTTCCCACTATTGAGAAAAGGTTCTTGCAATGGTGTCGGTGGTAGGTTGAAAACGCTGGAAGATAGGCAAAATCTACAGAGTCCTTATAGTGACTAGTTATTGATGCCGCATTAGGTGTTCACATGTCTACATCAATATTTTCAAGTAAAACTGATTTTGGTGCCGGAAAGAATCTTTTCGAAAAATGATGGGCAGTTGGGATCCTGCATCGAATACAAGAAATGATGTCCTATTATTTTGGGCCATCATCGCACAACCAAGTAATGTCGAAAAAGAACACGTACTACCATTATTAAGCCACCTGCTCCTTACAGCACCACTTGTTTAAGTGTCGCACAACGTTTAACATCACCACACCAACCACTATACATAAGTGACGTGTTTCATCGTAATGAATTTCTAAACAATAATTTTTACGGCGAAAAAAATATACCCTTTTGCAACTTCTATCATTACTTGTACTTACGCTGAAGCCCATAATAACATTTTTTACGTATTAATACGTAAGCGCTCCTGGATGAGTATGCCAGCATAATTTGTCCGTCCCGTGATGCCTTATATCTGCAAAATAAATGCATATTTGGTCTATTTAACGCATGTAATGGTTGTATTGGTGTAATAGTAGATGCTTGGTTGCGTTGCAAAAAAGAAAACATTCTGACTGTAATTTGAGCCATGGACAGCAGCGTACGGAAGCATTATTTGGCGAGTACCCCAGCTAAGTCTATGCCTCCCGTGACGCCCTATAGGCACCGGGCTTGGGATGAGTTTGGACCCGTGGCGCCTTCATGTGGTGGAGCCACGAATGTAATGGTATGTGACGACCGGTTCGGTCCCAGAAGGCGCTGCCGCCAGCTACGTTTATCTGTGTTCCGTCGTTTTCTTCGGTTTTGCGTTGCCGAAATACCAAGTGAAACCAAAGCTGATCGAACAGGCTGCGTTTTTCGATGCACAAACAGTCACTGAAAGATTAATAAAGCTATTTAGGCCATTCACTTCAATCGTTTTTCTTTGCGGTCCCACCAGATGGAACGGTGGAAAGACTGGGTGCGCGTGGTCTGTAGGCAACCGTACTACAGCGCTCCGCAATTGAAACACGATACTCGAAGCGCATGACTCGCTGGCGCTTCTTGCACCCCCTGTAAGTGATTGGGTCACCGAGCTAATGGATCGTGGTACACAGTGATAGCGATAACCTTTGTCCCACATTTTGACTGCATTTGGTCCCACAGTGATCACCTAGTGCTCAGCTGTGGCGCAAAGAAAAGAAGAATAAAAAAAGAAGACGGTGGCTGCCGCGCGCTCCGAGCATTGTGTTCCAATCGCTGAGCACTGTACATTTCCGACGCTGCTTTGTTATGGTCTCGTAGCTCTAACATTAGCCGTTCATACGCAAAAGCTTCGTGGCCTGTCTTCGCCTCCGCAGCTACACGGCTCCGGAGCTTGGGCTACGAAGGCGAACACTAAGATTTGTAGCCACAATTTTCTATCATATAAGTGCAACAGTCTTTCTTTTTGGGTATATTTTCCTTACTGACACTTCTCAACGCTGGTTGCATCAGGCACATGACCGTTTGCTGTGCATCGACAGTGAACGCAAACGCACCGGCGTGTTTATACTTCCTGCCGCAGACGGCTCTCGTCGCGCTAAGCTGCCTGAAATGGACCACGACTGAAGTTTTTACTGAGCTCAGCGTAGTTTTTCAGATTTCCTAATGGCAGCAGGCAAGCAGAAGTATTTCACTGTATTTTCTGAGCAGGTATTCATTTTTTTATGAGTAAACCAGTTCTGTGCAAGCCTCGGTGGACTGACATAGAAGCAGTGTCGCTCGACCCATTCGTCATGACAGCAGCTCATCTGCATCTGCCGGTGAAATACTTGTACTGAATTTTGTGCACTCTTCGCTTTGTCAACACATACGGCCAAGGCTAAAGTAAATAGAAAAAGAAACAGTGATGTTTTATCAAAGTTCAAGAGCAATAACGGCAAAAGGATGGACGAACTTAATTTCTTGTTGCGTTTTGATGCACCATTGCTGAGATATCATACTGAAAAAGGTTGAAGCTCTCTATTTTATCCGAATTTTGGAGCGTAGACAGTACCTTAAGCTCAATTGTCTTGCTTCAGGCACAGCTTCGGTGTGTGCAAATGTTTGAGCACCTGCATTATAGACGAGGCGCAATGTTATTGGTTTTGCCGGCAAAAATGTATATAATAATACCAGGAATATAAGTATACAGTATTTAATGCGAATTAAGTGCGAACTTGTAATCCCCCATATGATGAAGAATGCTATTAAGTTTTTTTTTTTTGTGTGTGTGTGAATGGTCGGTTCCTTGCGTTGCTGTTGTGTCAAAACAGTATCCTAAACTTGGCGCTTAATACTCTTGGTTACCTGGGTTTTGACGCTAGAGGTCGAACTAAGAGGTTGAAACCACCTTGGTGTTTCGCGAGCCTCGATTGTTCGTTGACAATTCCTCACGTTCGTGCAAGGCGGAGTTCTCCTTTGGCGGCAACGCGTTCGCTCGTACTGGAACATCTTGAAACTGAAAATGCACGTCATCTTTAAATTTTTATTGATGGCTCTGTGGACAAGGTCAGAGGATCTAGTGGACCTGCTTTTCACATTCCCTCTTTGAAGTATGATTGGTCGGTTCGCTTCACTGCAGTCGTGTCCTCCACAACGGCCGAAATCGTTGCCATTGAGGCAGCTCTAAAGAAGCTACGATTTTGTACGCCTCAACCTGTTGTCATTCTTACAGATTCGAAATCCGCCCTTCAAAGGTTAGAGCACGGGTTCCCTACTGATGCTTTATGTCTAAGCTCCCTACGCTCGGTGCACAATCTCCATATCAAAGGCTTCTCCATACGATTCCAATGGGTGCCCTCGCACATAGGTATCATAGGCAACGAGATGGCGGACAGCCTCGACCATAGAGCGCTGTCTGGGAATCCTTTGAGGAAAGTGCCTCAAGAGGACAAGAGACTCTTCAGAGAAGCGGTGTCGTGCCACTTCAGCTCTTTGTGGAGCTCACCTCACAAGCCATGTGTGACTAAAGGTCTCAAAAGAAACCAAGCCACTCTACTGCTCCGCATTCGCACGGGCTCTGCTCGTACCCCTGCGTGGATGTATAAGACTGGCCTGGCGTTGTCTCCATTATGTACACCATGTGGTGTGTGCGGTGACATAGAACATTACCTTATGTGCTGTACTCTATATAACGCGGAAAGGAGTGTGTTATTCGGGTCCCTCAAGAAGACAGGAATTCCCCACAGTTCTCTTCAGGACATTGTTTTCCCCCGCGGGAACCAGTTAGATAGGAAGGAGGTCTCTCGCCTTTTTTTAAATTATCTGCAGAACACGGATTTGGCCTCCACATGGTGACCTTAGGAGTGACTATATGTAGTTGTGAGGTCTGTGTTTGATTTATATGATTTATGTACTTTAAGTGTCGGTACGGTGGAGCAATTGCCGGCAGCTACTGCAAGGCTAACCCCACCAGTAGCCTACAAACACTCAACTCAACTCAACTAATACTCGCCGTGCTTTTCTGTATATATGAATATGACGCAAACAATGGCGGCAGGCAAATTATATGCGCTTGTAAGCGTTATAGAAATATGCTCCCTCATTCGGCACGTAGTTCAAATAATGAGAGCAATTATAGGCTACCTCCTGTTCATGCAGATGCATGTATCCACTTTAAAATTCTGTGGGTCATAAATAAACTTCTCATAAATCTTCGTGGAGGTCAGTATCTTTCTAGTACTGAATATGTGAATAAATACAAGAACGTTCAACCTTTACTTATGTTCAGTTTTGGCTGACTGAGACATCGGCCAGCTTTAGTTAATCCACTTCACAACACGCGAACAAAATTAACGATCGATGGTGCCAGAAATTTATTTTCTTTATAGTACCCCCACTGTAATCTGTGGATAAGATGAATTGCAGCCCTAAACTTAACCACAAGTTAGGAATTTCAAAGCGACTACTTTCACGAAACGATGAAATGTAATATATTACATGGGAATATTGGTAGGGAACGACGGTTTGCTGTATAAATATATTTCATTATAATTGCTCGGCATTGGTGTGTAAAGGCGCCGTCCCAGTGCTTTAAAATGTGAATAGAAGCTTCCAATGTAAATGCGGTAGAAAAAAAAAGAGCTTCGTAAACAGGGCCCACTTCAGCGGGTTCTGTTCCGCGATTTGGCCAATGTGGTTGCGCGGCCAGCGGACCTGCAACAGAGCACGAACACAGCCCGCTTGCATGCGAAGTGGGAAAGGAGGGCTTCGCGGCAAGCCTCTTCCTCCCGGTGGCGCGCACTCTCCCTCTACTTTCTGACTTCATCGGTAAAGTCATGGAGGCATTCTTTTGCTTGCGAATTATTTCCAGTTGGATATCCGGCAACCGCCAATGGTGAAAGCGGCGCTGCAGCCTATCGGCATCGGACCGAGTGTCCCGAGGGATGTATAGGGAGTTTCCGCCCGCTGCCTGTACTTGGTTCTACAGAACAGTAACGAAGGCTAGAAATCAATTATTGCTTGAATCAACTGCTCATCGAGAGTGAATTATTGGCGGAAACTCGCCTTTTTCTGCGGTACTCGCTAATCAGCGATGACTTCGCAGACCGTTGCGGCAGGTACATTGCCGTGGTGTCTGCAGCACCAACAAGTGTGGAAACTCGTTAACCGCGGCTATTGCGCCAGTTGTCGCGCCAACAACTATTCATTAGAAAAAAATTGTTGTTATCGCAAGGGCTCTACAAAAGCCTATTTTTCTCTATGTGCTCTTGGAGAAGTATTGTTGCCTGGGAGCCTCTAAAGTGAGCACCGGGCCAGAATTCAGCTACTGCTTAGCACATATGACATAAGCGGCCCCTAGCCGCTTTTGGCACACGTTTTCAGTAGATGGTTAAACAGTAACAACGTTTGCAGTCCTAAGGCACGCTATTGTAGCCCCAAGGCAAGCATGTGCTAGTACTAAGCAAACAGATCAGGCATGCAAGTAATGGATATTACATGACAGCTTAAACACTGGGGGAGCCTGTAGGTGTCCATCTACGACGAAAACACATGAGAGGCGTATACGCAAGATTCGCTAGAGAGGACAGATTAAAATTTATCTGCGTTAGTATCCCTGCATGGGCGACAAACTGTGGTTATGAGTGCACCCTGCTGAAGTAGTGTTCTTATGCTCCCGCCGTATAAGCTAACCATATCTGTTGCATAGGTTGGGCGGTTTGGCACCTCATTTCCGATGAGCATTCTTTTCGTATGTCAACCGTTTTCAACCGTCCGTCCGTCCGTCCGTCCGTCCGTCCGTCCGTCCGTCCGTCCGTCCGTCCGTCCGTCCGTCCGTCCGTCCGTCCGTCCGTCCGTCCGTCTGTCTGTCTGTCTGTCTGTCTGTCTGTCTGTCTGTCTGTCTGTCTGTCTGTCTGTCTGTCCGTCCGTCCGTCCGTCCGTCCGTCCGTCCGTCCGTCCGTCCGTCCGTCCGTCCGTCCGTCCGTCCGTCTGTCTGTCTGTCTGTCTGTCTGTCTGTCTGTCTGTCTGTCTGTCTGTCTGTCTGTCTGTCTGTCTGTCTGTCTTCTTACGCCGACACAACAGCCTACTTGGGCTACTAGGTATGTGCTCGTGGCGGTGATGCCGTCGTGGCTGTTGCATCATTGCTAGTCCAGCTTTGTAATATGACTCTCGTCATGCCCTCGTCGTCACGCCTTGTACTCCGACCTTGTGGCCCAAATTGTCTAATATCTTGGGCTACTAGGTATGTGCTCGCGGTGGTCAGACCGTCGTCTTTACATCGTTGTCATTCCAGCTTTGCCATACGACTCTCATCATCCTGTCGTCATCATGCCATCGTCGTCCTACAGTGATCATGTATTTTTTGTCACGCCACCGTCGTAATGCCGTCGTGGTCATGGAATTCTGGCTCTCGTTATTCTGGCTCTCGTTATCATCATTGTCTCGTCGCCAGGCAGTCGCTATCATGTATTCTTTGACGTACGAGCGTCTTCATTCCAGCTTCGTAATCTCAGGTTCAATTTTGTTGTCACAATGTCGTCGTCACGCCATCGTCTTCATACACTTGTTGTCATATGATTATCCTCACGTCGTCGTGGTCACCGTGTTCTCGTTACAGAATCATCATCATTTAAGCATCTACACTTCATTGTCTTCGTGCCGTTGTCGTCACACCGCACTTTTCGTTTTATCGAATTTATTTCTACTGCCCGTTAAATACGTTTTGTACTACGCAATCCTGCATAGTGCCTCAAGATTAGGCTGGCAGTACGAAATAATTATATAAAAATAAATAAATTCCTTCTTCGTCGTTTCATCGTCGTCACTGCTGGACCTCATTCGGTCATCGTCAAGCCCTACGTCCTTATGGGCGACCTTGGCAAACGAGTACCATAGCTAAGTGGGACGACATCTAACATGTTTTATGTAGTCAAAGCAACGAATTTCTCGGAATGGCCATGACACATGTAAACTAAACATGACTTTAGGAATACTGTGTGATTGCTTGAATGCTAATTGCACTAACATCTACAGTCATCACGAGATCAGCTCTGCCTTAATTTTCTTCGCATTCGCTTTTAATTTTTTATTTTTGAATTGCAGATGAGCACACGCTGACGAGACTACTCAAGTGAAAAAATGACGGAAATGTGAAAGTGCAATTCGACAAGGGCAGCGAATCAAGCACGCTGTTGGAATCCTCGCTGCGTTACCCCTGCAGTCAAACAGGGTACTGATAACAGAGCAAGGCAATTTGAACGCCCCGAAACATTGCCAATCGCACTAAAACATAACCATGAGCGTTCTTCTCGACTGTGTTTAGCTTGCGCACAACCGAGCTTGAAGTACACTGTAATTATGATATCGTTGCCTGTAAACAGCAGCAGATGTAATGTCAAGGACATTTCTCCTGCTGCCGAGTATGTAGCTCCCTTGTTAGTGCAGGCCTTATAGCGTTCAGAACACGTATACGACTAGCCTGTTTTCGAACATTGTTCGGGGTGGATAAATGTGTGCTAGTAGTAGCAGCGTCCGTAGATGAGAGTCGAAATTGGATTAGCCCTCTCACAAGCTGCCGGTACGTAAAGCGCTGGAAGATAATTGCAGCGACATGGAATGGGCCTACTTAACATAACGTCCCACGTGGCAGTCATTCCACGTTTCGTCCTAATTGTGTTTCCTGCAGTAAGTAACGATTACAGAGATTGAACCTGATAACTGCCGCTTCTAGCGTCCCCGTCCCACCACCGTCTTCCTCCTTAACGATCTCGCAAAAACTTTTTTTTTTGTGCACTGGAGCTTGCGGACACCCTCCCCCCTCCCCCCAAAATAAAATGAATGAGGAAGACCCCAGATTCATTTGCCCTTCACCCGACAGTACTGTCCTTAGCAATACATCTACTGCAATCACAGTAGCCGGCACCAGGGCAGAACGTTACATGACATTTCTCATATCTTCCGAACGCCGCGTGGGTTCAGGTGAGGTTCATAAATTTCTGTATTCTGTACACTCTGTATTCTGTACACACCTCCGTAATATGGCTTCAAATGAGGACAAATTGAACTTATCTCTTTTTTTTTTTTTTTTGCAGTGAAAACGACGAACCTGAAGCGAAACAAGGGGGAACAGTACACACGGATCGACAAAACGAACATTCTGTGAAAAAAAATAATGTTGACAACTATAAATTGAGCACTACATTCCCCCTATAGAATACCTTGAAAATGCCTAATACTGTAATCCTTAGATGCACAGATTCTGTAGGTTTCATAGCTATATCTGGGCAGTGCGACAGACTACTGACAAAAAAAGAGACACGGGGAAAATAAGCAGAACATACACCGTATTTAAAGGTAAGTTCTTTTAATGAAGCATAACGCTTATACACAATAACACTAAGAGTTAGGAAGCATATAAAAGTAAGGTAATTTATTAAGTTACTTTCGTTAATCTAAGTGATAGTACACAAGTATTTTTTCTTTACTTTACTATTTTATTTTTGTTCTAACTGCGTTTAACGTTCATACACCTTTTGTCATCATGGATAATCTGAATTTCTGTTTTGCCCCTCCCCACCGCCCGTCTCCTTCCTTAACGTAATACCCCAGAAGGGGCGGAGCCTTTGAAGGTTAATAAATGATGATGATGAAATGACAGTGCATGGTACAGCATAGAGACAAGAAAAGAAATGACGATCGCTTTGGAAGTTACACACATGCCATTGCTAAGTAATGGAATTGCATTGCCACAAAGCTCGAGAAGCCTGGATTATGCATTTCTCTCTCAAGCGATTACTCTATGAAAGCCTATCTGGAGTGTCGCAAGCGGTAGACGGGCGGCAATTTTGCGTCCATTGGCGGGCTTCCTCCACGCTCAGAAACATTTTATGTGTCACGTATTGAGCAACAGAAAGCTGTATAGGGAGTTTTTCATGTCGCTCTACAATTTTGTCATTGACACTTTTTATGTAATTATAATATCTGAGAAGTTGAATAAGAACTTAAGTCTAATTATGCAATTATGCGGAATGCAATAAATAATCTAAGTATCTCGAAGCGACGACAAACAGCATTACCTTGGTTCTGTCCAGTTACGCGGCATTCGCATATTTTTAAACTCTGTCTAAAGTTAGCTGGGACACCATATATATTCAGACTGCCGGCCTATTTTCATATCTCCTTTTTTATTTTCACGGGGTAGATGCGTTGAATGGGCAACAATTTCCGGGGCCTCAGGCTGATGTTTTGGATTTCCTAATCTGGTGAATTAATTGTTTAGCTACAAACAGTAATAAAGTACCTTGATGATCGATTTTCTCATCGATGATTTATTTCACAATACTGTAAGAATTACCAGACGTTGCTGCTGCCTTGAGCAAAAGCTAGAATGAAGTTAATCAAACGATCAATCAGTTTATTCAACGTTTTCACAGAGGGTGGTCGAGAACACAGCTTATAAGTTTGAGGCCAATTCCAATTTCTCAATTCAAATATACAGGCTACTCAAAACACTTCACTGGAGAGTTGGATTACAAGCATTCGCATTTTATTCGACTCGTACACGGAAAGGCCATCGTGACTCGACATGAATAAAATCTCGGACCAAATGAACATGGATTTTTTGTTTTAAGAGCTGCTTACCAGCTGTGATAGCTTAGAGGCTATCGCAATGCGCCGCTAAGTTCGACGTTGCAGGTTCGTTTCTGGTCCCGGCGGCCGCAATTTGATGGGGGCGGAGTTCAAGAACACTGGTGTGCTATGCATTCGGCGCACGCTGAAGAACCTCCGGTGGTCAAAACTGATGGCCTCACTATGATCTGCCTCATAATGAGATCGTAGTTTTGGAATGTAAAAACCCTAGAATGTAATTATTTATTTTAGTAAGAAATGTTGCCGTTAGTCAGCCGTCTGAGCTCATAATATAGTAAATATTTCGAATGGCTCCGTTCTAACGCGGAACCAATGGCTTCAGCGTCAGAACGTTTTATGCGAATACGCTTATAGGCTTTTTTCTGTACATTCTTACGTCTACGTTGTTGACTGCACAATTTTATTTCTCTCCATCTCGCTGGCTTCTATATATGTCCGCTTGAGGCATAGTGATCGGGTGGGGGGGGGGGGGGGGGGGGGGCGCATCTCTTGTAGAAGCACGAATTATCGGCAGAATTCTCTGTCCGCTGTTTAAATATATCACTGTGTAATTTCCTCATTCATTCTCCCCAGACCACAATGGAAACCTCCACCTACAACCGGCCGCCACTGTCAACATTTCGCGGGTGCTAGATTACACTATCGAGATTAGCATGCTTCATCGATTTGGCGATTAAAATCTAGCTGGTGAAACAGAAACGAAAACACAAGCAACTCTCCTCTTTCGCTGCGTGAGAAGGAGGATGAAGGAAATAAAAATTAGACAGGTCAAGCAAACGCGCGTTTAGTTTGCTACCCTATTCGTAAAAAGGGGGCTAAGGGATGAAAAGTAAGGAGCGGTAGTGAGGGAAGCTTTAGTAGCTCGAACACGTTACGCTGAACGTGTTATTCTACAATCAGACACCGAAGCCAGCAAATTTCACAAACTGAAATAATGTCCGCTTTTCTTTTTAAGCTTGCGACGCAAAGGTTTAGAATTTTTGTGTCGGAGAATGATTCATTATGCAACCCGTTAAGCAATGTTCGAACCGCGCCACATTTGACGTCATAACAATGATCAAACTGCAATACGTGTTCGATTGATTCTTTACAGCCGCATTAGTCGCACATTGGCATGTATGCCATTTCAATAAAGAATGAGGATGCTTTTGTTAAAGCCACCCCTACCCAGAGGCCCTCGAGGTAGAAGCATACATAAGTACAAATATCTTTG